>NW_009597762.1:14985-17429 GCF_000690535.1 Cariama cristata | reverse complement strand
GGAACATTGTGGTAATCAAACCCTCTTCACAAGATCTTATTCCTGAAAATAAAAACAGTTTAAAAAAAATCACTTCTATGGAAAGGTAGAGTAACGTTGTCAATAAAACCGAATTTATTCAGTTAAATTTAACCATCCAGAAAGAGGACCCAAACAAATGTTGTTTATTATGAAAGGAAAAATGTATTTCTAAATTACTTTACCACTTAATGAACGGATGCTTCAGGTTACACTTCTGCAGGGAATTCATGAGAGATGAGGTAGGTAGTTGTATTCTTTGAGTAAAATTTAAAGGTATTGAAAAGTGCAAAACTGACATCAATAGTGCATTTTTTCTTCATTGCTTGTACAGCTCCATTTCAGGTTCTTCTATGCCAACCTATCAGTGTCACAGAAACTGCTTGGAGGAGCCAATTTCTTGTTACAACAGAAGCGCTCTCACGGACCTGGCAGTGGAAAAGAAAGAAGCTGTAGGAAGGGACTCCTTTTATTTCCAGCACACAGGAAAACGATGGAGACTCTCCTTATGGTCTGAAGACCAATGAAAAATCAACCTTCCAGCTCCTCCTTAAGGAGGCAGGGAAAGACCAGAATTGTGGAGAACAGACGCACGACAGAGAAGTGCGATTTTTTTTTTTTTTTTTAAATAGGATGAACCCTGCAAAGCCTGGTCCCCATCACAGCCTAGTTACCTCAAAAAGCTAATGGCTCTGAAACATAATTTTTTTTTTTCCAAAATACTCTCCGGAATTTTTATTTCATTTGTATCCATCTCATACACTCTTACTGATAGAGTTTGCATCTTCAAGCTTGATTATCCCTTGTATATCAAAGGAATGGGAAGACATAAGTACCCATATAAAATTAGGGGGCATCATCTCTTTTGTGCTGAATAGATGTCATCTAGCCAGCACCAGATGGAGAAGAACCATAAATCCAGTCCTGGCTCGCTCAAAAAAATGTTTCCAGCCACATTTTGTTTGAAATTCCAGGTCCTTCTCTTAGTCCTAAAAAAACCCCCCTTGATCTTTGTCCAAGCTGCTGAAGATTTGAGAGGGTCAGTATCCTCTTTGGCTTTAGCTGAAATCATTTGTTCTTAGGCAGCTTTTCCTTACCAGCACTGAAACCTGCTACTCTGGATTATTTTTGCAATTAGCAATTTGGCAACTTGTTTTATCTAAAGATGCCACAGATGCTGCAAACTCATTTAATCGAAATTGAAGATTCATTTTCTTTGTGCTTTGAACTGTTGATGTGTCATTTCAGTCCTTTACTGATTGTCCTATGAGTATATCACCAGATGATAACAAACACCAATATCAGTTTATGCTGTATATTCTTTTATTTCTTGCTTTAAAACTTGGACAGATAGCAGACAGCTAATATTTTCTTTTTTTTTTTTTTTCCAAATTGAAATTTCATACTCATGATTATCTTCCAAAGGAAGCATTTAAAATCTGTTTTGTGATAGTTAGCCTCTTAATGATTTATAATAGTGATGTGTAGGTTTTAAATCTTGTAACAAGTAATTTCCAGAATATTTGCTACCTGGTTTTAAGAATCATTCACCGAAAACAGGAAGAGCTGTAGAAGTCCCAGGAGGTTAATGAAGCACTCTATGATGCTGCTACAAAAATTGTTTTGGAGACTTAGCTGTCACTGTTCACCTTAGCTATGAACCAACTGGTTTATACAGGAAAAAAATCCACCTAAAGTACTGTGGCTTCCCTTTTAACTGCATCTTTGTTTCATAATCAGGGCTTTATACTGTGAACAATTTAGAATGTCTATATTGATTAAACCTTAGGAGTCTTCACTTTAAATTCTATCTGGTATTCTGCAAACTATAATGAACATTACCGAATGCATGGCATCTTCTGGGAAACACCTTGAGATTATCAAGTTTAATTTCCCCTAGGAAGTTCTTACAGCAGTGCAATCAAGCTAACTTTTACTCTCTGTAATGGAATAAGATTTAATCTACAATTTTTCAACCACCAACATTTCCTAATTTTCTTCATTTTAAAAAACTGTAGAACAGAGTTTTGCTCTTTTTCCCATAGTGCAAATAATGAATATACTGTCCCTTTTTAGTATGCTGAATATGTACAAGCAGCTTAAACCCTATGGTTGGTAAGGAATTTATGTAAATATTGCAATTAAATCTTGTCTGTAATAATAGGTGACCTTTAATCTAGTATATATGGAGTCCCCTAACCTCTCAGATTGTAATTGAGAGATGAAGATGCAAGGCTTCATGAAAGAGTGGCAGATCATAAGAAAATAATTGGTTTTTTGTGTAAACCATGATTTTCCAATTACTACTCTCAGCTGGGACAGAAAAACATCTAACTTGTGATATGTACTGATCCAAAATTAATCCTTTTGTAACTGCTTCTTTTTTTGATTAAAGACTATTTTTTCTTTCTTCCAGGCAAAATCCT
>NW_009597762.1:10188-14890 GCF_000690535.1 Cariama cristata | reverse complement strand
CCCCCCCCCGGGTATTATTAAAGTATAAACACATTGGTAAATATAGGTTTAAATAATATAGAGATGTATCTGGATAAATAATCATTAGAATGATTTTATTATCTATAAACATTGCTTGGAGAGTGAAGTGTATCCAGTACATGCGAAAACACAAGTCCTTGAATAGTGTGCAAGCTTTTTTTTTTTTCAATTTATGAAGTAAATAGCCAGTTTCAAAATTGTTATAATTAATATTTTTGAGATATGTAAAAATGTTTTTAGATGCTGAATAAAGAAGGAGTTAAGGTTTTGGTGACATGATATGTGCACAGTAAAACAGGGATAAGGTTTAGATGGCCAGAAATTCCAGACAAATATTGTTGGAAACATTTCCTACACCTTTGCATCACAGAAGAGAAATTTTTGAAGATTGGCTATGCTTACAGTGTCTGGGTGTGTGCCAATAGAATCATGCAAGAAAACTGTCAACTGTCATGGTGATTTTGTTTGAAAAGTAGTTTGAAATGTAATGATAAACAGTGTGGTATAAGAATGAGGTGTTTATTTTCTTTACATAAACTATTGTTTTCTTGTGCTTATGTTTTTGCTTCCAGTTCCTCTATTTGCTTATATTTTCCAACATGGTTAATAGTGGGAAAAACGTGTTCCTCAGTTATCTTCTTTGTTGAAATAAATAATATTGAGATGCTTATGTATAGCAATATGAGTCCGGGATATTACTGGATATTTTAAGCTTGCAATATCTGCTCTTTGACAATGGAGAGCAGATATGGCTTTAATTTAAACTGGGGGAATGGGATACTTCTGAAAGCAGGTGGTCTAAACCACTATGCCGGCAGTCTATTAGTGCAATGCTATCTGGTAGGTGAGGTTCGGATTTGCTAGTCTGTGTGAAACTCCTGAGACGAAAGTTCATCAGGGCTTTTGTCATCCCGCTTACAGCAGTGGTCTCTGGATCCTCTTGGGAGAAAATTAGACAAAGAAAAACAAATCAAGCTAAGCAATGGATATAGTTTCTCAGTTAGTTCATACCTTTTCTCTACAAGAAATTTATTCTCTTCTTCATGCTGTACCAGAGTTACATTTGTATTTTAAAGGTGTAAATCTTCCTGCTTCGCAAGGAAGTGAAATTCAGCCTCCTGACCAGTGCATTACCTAACATGTAATAGAGCACTCTTCCTTTGCGCAGGATGAAAAATTATTCCTGTTCAGACTGGTGTGAAAAAAAAGCAGATTTAAATTTTGTATGAAACAAAACTTAAAAATCCCTATTTTGGAGCTGACAGATTTTGGTTTTATCCATGTATTACAAAACTATGTTAAAAAAGAAAGTAATTTATACTCAAAACTTCGAAACATTTGGCTAGCTTGTGCTGTAGTACTGTGGAACTTTCAATTAAATCCAAAAATACACATTGAATTATTTTTGGTTTTATCCTTGGAAACAGCATTTCATTGACACTGATATGGTCTCATTGAACATAAAGATTTTGATTATTTTTTTATTTTCTTTTTAAATTCCAGGGGAAAATGCAGCTCAGAAAGTGCCAAACCATCCTCTCTATTTCCTTTAAATCTACTTTTGTTAAGAAACTGTAGTCAAGACTTGAACAGCCTTTGTAAACTGTGAATGAGATCAACTCACTTCATACACTTAAAATTACAAGTAAATCCTTTTAAAAGTTGAAGTATTCAAGCATTTTTCAATCTGCTTGGTATGGGTTATGTCAAGAGAGGATCCCACAGGAATTCAGAAGAAACCTGCGCAGTCCTCACCCATAAACGAAAGAAGACTGATAAATATCCTCTGAAGGATAAATTAGAGGTGTTTCAGGAGAACCAAGGGAGGATAAAGACACAAAAGCAAAAGGTGAAAAAGATTTTAAGTAAATGGCATGTCACTAGCTGTTTAAGGTGGCTGATAGGTGAACAGGGAGGGGGAATGAGCATTCATTCTCTGTTTCTATTTCAAAGAGACCATTAGAGACTTAGATTGGTTACGGTGGAGTGAGAGTGATGGGTATTTGATTTGAGAGAAAGATCTGAAGATACATTGTAAATAAAAAGCTTTAATGCGTATAGAAATGAGACAGAGACAAGAAGTGAAAAAATAACTGAAAACACAAATATAGCAAAGATGTATTTTTTTAAAGATAAGTGAAGTTCTGTTTTCTTATATGGCAAATGGGAAAGAGCTACAAAGGGAACAGAAAGGTTACTTTGCTCACTTTCTCCATATTGACATACACAGGGAGAAATGGAAGCATAAATAATGCAGCAATTGAGAAGATAATCAAAACCAGAGGGAAGGTTACCGGGTTTACAAGCATGAGATTAAAAATGAAAGTTAAGAGTCTTTAATGTCCATTTAGAAAAGTGGCGGAAATGAAGAAGAGTGAATCGCTAATACTGTAGCTGTAGTAGTCATGAGAGTACTCCAAGTTGTCATGGGTAGTCATCAGGAGCATGGTGCAATACGACAGCATGCGCCGAATGGCACAGGCACAGCTCCAAGACAAGTATGAGAAAGGAGACTTGTCTGTAGGAGAGCACAATTCAACAGGTAGAGATCATGCCTGTTTTCTGAGTGATTAGACTGTTTTCATAAAAACACTACAGAAATGGTCCACCAGGAAATCCCCCTTATGCAAAAGTTGGTGCCTCTTTGTGAATACAGTCCAGAAAACTTCAGGTACGTATTTGCTCTCCTTAAGTCATTTTTTTCCTGAAAATATTTGCTTCTTTACTCTCCAATCCTTGTAGCTATTTGCTGAAAATAAAAGGACCTGATGGTGAATACAAGTTTCATAAATGCCAAGACAATTTTGCAGTATGAATTTAAAATGTGGCTTGCACTAAAATCATTGATATTTTGTAGGTTGTTCATGTTGTTTATGTAGGTACCTAATCACTTGAGGTATGTTTAAGGTTTTTAACTGATACTTAGTGCATTCAAATTAGTAAATTAATCTCTTGCGTACACAGCAACTCAGCATACCTGGGGTCATGGTGCATGAAGTTATTTTTTGTTGCTATCTACAGATTGTCTTGACATGCAGCATATACCCACAGGGTCAGAAGAATTGCCCTTTGATTACATGTACAATAATCTGGATCTCCCAAGGTATTCAAGTGGTTAATTAAATATCAAGTAATTGCTAAAACTACTAAGTGACATTTAATTAGTATGTTAATTGATATCAAATATGCTCTCACTATCTTGTTTTATGTTAATAAAATCCCTAAACATTTCTTCGAAGTAGATTAGGAAACAATGTGCTTCAAATATACTAATGCAAAACAGCCTTAAGCATTACTTCTGCTCATGCAACTTCTGACTTAAATTTTTATCCCAACTGTTTTTACTTTGTCTATCTTTAAACTTACCTTGTGCTAAGAGTATATTAGATTTAGTAGTATAGACCTCTCTCAGAATGGATTTTGACTTTTCTGAGCCTGTAATCCCTTAGAAATCTATCTAAAGTGTGATAACTTAAAAAAATCTACGGCTGCCTCTCTTCCCTTCGGTACCTACCGAGTAGAGACAGCAATGCATATGCAGAATGCATAGTGCCCCCATTTGACCATTGTGAACGATGTATTTCTGCACTGACTCCCCATGTGTCATGTAGAAATCTGTGCTTCACGCATAATAGAAAATTGCCATCAAAATATTAAGTGACTGATTACTCCGTGGCAGCAAAATGCTGCCTTAGTGTTAGTTTGCACAAGGAAAGGTGTTCCCCTCCTCCTCTCCATGAGCCTACCCAGGAAACAACCCTGATTTACTTTTCAGCTTGAGTCTTCCAAAATTTTCACTGCTTTCTTTGATTGAAGAGCCCAACTACAATACAGAAAAGGGATGCCTTTAGGTTTGGGTCCAAAAAAAGACTGACTGAACTCCAGACTGACAAGAGCCCCAAGCTTATCCTTCCTTCCAACCACTAAAGTGTTCCCAATGGCTTCATGAAGAACAGGTGAACAGACCAAAGTTGAATCTACTAAGGAAAAAGTCATTTCACAACGTTTAATTTGAGAACATACTGCAAAAAAATCCCTATGAATATTCATATGAATTTTTAAATTAATTCCTTTCAGCTGTGCTCATGCCTTTTGTGTATCAGCTTTCTGTGGGGTTTGTTCTGCATTTTATTGGTGCCAATGCACAGAGAGAGTTGGTTTTACATTCAGGAGCACAAAAAGCAAAGTCTAATTTATTCTCCATGAACATTCACACCCAATTACTTCAGAAGAGTCCAACTGGGGAATAGAAACAATGGTGTATGACCACGCACAACTAAACTACATAGCTCTGATTCTAACCCTTCCCAACTTCAAAATCTAGAATATCCATGTAAGCAATATAAACACTGTAAAGGGAAGCGGGTTGAGGGGGGACTGTCAGAGAACTTTGAATAACGATTAAAGAAAATCGTGATCTGTTTATTCATGGACATGTCACAGAAAAAAGAGGCGAAAGAGGCAAAATTGGTGAAATAAATTATTCATTACAAAGTACTCAGCTCTAGTTGTTTCATCGAAATACTTCAATAGAACTAAGAACGCACAGAATGATCATGATAGGCAAAATATGACACTGATTTTCAACTATTTTTTGATTGATTTATTTGAACTTCTGTGGCTTCTTATGTATGATATTGATTTAGATTTCATAAATACTTTTACAGAATGTGTTTTTTAA
>NW_009597762.1:4114-10173 GCF_000690535.1 Cariama cristata | reverse complement strand
CCCTTTGGATATATTGTGATAATCCACATTTGCTAATACAAAGTTTTTAGTAACAGTGTAATATTTTAAAACTTCTATAATAAAAAGTGGATTTATTGCTGTTATTTGTATTTGAAGGTAGCCTTTCTATCAGTTCAGAATGTCCTCTGCAAAGTTAATGCTAGTTGTACAACTCATATACACTGAAATAATGATACATATGACTGTAAACATGAATAATGCATGTGAAGAGTCGCATATTTAGAAGTTGTGTAGATTTAAATTCTTGAAAAATAATGTACAGGTACAAAAAATATTCAGAAGTGACACGTTTATAAAAATCTTCAAACGAACTTGTCAGAGGAGATAAAAATATTGCTACCACTTTGAGTCTCCTTTCTGCCTTGTCCATTAGCCCTCTCAGATAATGTCAACTCCAAAAGTATTTTAAAATACAGTCCAACTCCCCCACTAAGAGATATTTCTCTTTGCGGTCATTATTACCAGCAAACATTCCCTGATCTCCCAAAATCTGCATTGTCTTTTTCTGCTTTCCACCTCATCTTATTCAATGTCTTGCCTTTGCCTTGAGCCCTTATGGCCCCCCCGTATCTTCAAGGGTCGAAAAGGTCGAGCTCCAGCTCTGATGTCCCTGACAGCTGTCTTTCTGCCTCCACACCTCCTCGAGGGAGGCAATATATCACAATACACCATGCCTCTTCTCTTTCATATGAAGCAATTCCAAGTCATTGCCAAATCATTAGGGAAATGACTGTATTTTCAATACTCTGTAGGAATTCAGTGGAAGCTACTGCTTCACACAAAAGCGAGACACAGCTAATCAGCCGCTTACCACAAAGGAGCAGCTCCTGCTCCTGCTGCGAGACTGGGGAAGTTCTCTGGTGCAGCCAACAGCAGCTCCTTGCAGTGGATCCAGGAGCTCTGCGGAGCCTGTGCCCAGAGCCAGCCACCAGCGGAGAAGGCAAGGGTCACAGGCACCAGAACCTCCTTCAGGCAACCTGGGAGCCACTTGTCTAACGCTGATGCCAATACAAGTCCTACTTCTGTGTGTGATGAGTAACCCGTTGCCTTCAGACGTGAGTCCAAAGCTCGTATCTCGCTAGGGCGAGATGCGCGGAGAGTGTCTTGCTTCTGTGCCGGGACCTGCTTCTGGCTCCCACACTGTTAAGCTCTGTGCCCACCGTTCTTCAGTGGTTTATGCCTGCAGCTTCTTCGTGCTCTTAGAACTTCCAAACCTTATTGGATGCATTTTACCTCCACGGCCTGTCATGCTCCCTAGTGATTCAAAACAGCATTATTGAGTGCTGTATTGATATGCTTTATATACACCTTCATGGATATCAAAAGAAATAAGCATGCAGGTACCAAAACCTTCTGGTAACAAAAGCATGTTTTACATATCCTGACTGTGACGGAGAGACAGCAGTTCTTCAATCCACTTTTCATTATTTTATCTTTTACAGAATAACGTAAATTTGAGATTAATTTATTCACTTGCTTCTGGATTTATTTTTTTTTTAGGATTATCTTTTCTCTACAACAGATTAACGTTTGAATAATAATTTTGTGTTCCAAAGCCTTCTGATAAGGACTGGAGTATGAGAAACATCTGTCTTAGTTATGATTGCTGGTTGCTTTGAGTATAATTTTGGGCATGCCTTCTGGCAAACTACATGGCTTAAAACAGAATGGTAATTTGGGCTGTAAATATACCAATGCCGGTGTTAATGCTCTACAGCATGGATGGTTTTTCATTTTCATTGCAAAATTAGAAAAGTGACCAGTTCTCACCAAGAGCTAAGCCAGTACTTTGATTATTTTCTGCATGGCTAATATGATTTCAATTGTTTCAGTTATATTTGCTCAGGCGTGAAACGCATTGTAGATCATTCAACTAATTAAGAAGGGATGTACTTTTCTTTGAATCATCTGTCCAGCAAGGTAAGTCTTAGCCCACCAGTTAAGAACTGGCAATGTTAAATAAAAGTTGAAGCACCCAGCTGTATGATGCAATTGACCTTACAGCCCTGCCCGCAGCACCACAATTGCAACAGTGCTTAGCCGTGATGCTTATGGCCGTGGACATGGCAAGGAAATTTATACAATGATTTTAAAAGGAGGGACACAGTTTTTAGGAATTTATGTCTGAAAAGATTAAAAAAAAACTTGAATACATTTAACAACCTAGTTTGTAAGACCTCAAAACTTGTTTCCCACTAGAAATACAGCAATAAAAGGTGAGTTTTGAGTTGTTCTGTTACTACCCTAAGCAGTAGCAGCACAGATGCTCCACTTACATTGCAATGATGTACGAACAAAGTTGCAACATTAGTTGCGTAGCTATTGATCCACATTGTATAATTGCTACAGCAGCAGTGCCCAAACAGAATTGTCACAGGCACTTTCACATTTAACATGCAACACCTAGTTTAGTCTATTCAATATAGAAAAACACTGAGTTTAGAAAACACTAAACATTAAAGATACAAGGGGTTTATAAACGATGAAAATGTTTTCAATGTGTAATTAATAATACATTTTACTTACATAAAGTTTTCAGATATCTTAATAGTTTAGGAGAGTTGATGCTTCACTTATTTTATAAATACATAAACTGAGTGTGTATGTCTGTGTATATGTTTGTATAATTTTTCTAATTGTTAGCTTTTTTTAACGTGCTTGGGTTTTATAATGTATGCATCTGCCAAAAATTTACATTTCACATCTACCCACAGAAATAAGACCAGTGACCTTCTTGTGTATATAAATATATATGCATGAAAACTTAGGACTGAAAAGTTAACATTCAAAGTGATAGAGTGGGAGTCTTCAGACAGTAATCTGTCACATGTGGTCTGCTAGGAGCAGCTGAGGGACCCACCACGGGGCTCAGCGGAGGTTTGTTTGGGATCCCGTGTGTGAGCAGGTACCCAGGCGAGCTGTGCCACCGTGCGTCACACTGCACTCGGGGAGACCAGAAACCCCCACTGCTATCGGGGCATCCTGGCTACGGGGCAAGCGAATGGTCCAGTTCTCTGGCAGCCACGATGGCGGCTGTTAGAAAGTTACACAAGGAGAAGGTTTCTTTCCTTCTGCACAAACTGGCTGATTAACGATGTGTAGCTAAAGGCTCTGCGATGCAAAGGCTACGGAGCTTATGAGAGCCATCAGTGCTGTTGGCTGCTGCTGGGTGTGAACAACCGCCGCTGCATTGCATCTCCTGTGCTCTCGCCAGCGAGGAGTTCTGTGTTTTCTCTGCGCTGCCTCTGCAACAGCCACCTGGGGAGCCCTGCTCTGCACCTTTGCATTGAATACTTGCGTGCCTTTTTCACAAATGCATTTGCTCTTTAATCCGATTTTCAGAATTGCCTGAAATGTTGGGGCTAAATCTTGACCAAAATGCCATTCTAAGGCAGAGCCTTGTATGGAATATTTCAGCCAGGTTGGCTAAGGATTAGCAAATTTGGGAAGAGGTTAAAACAGTGCTATTAAAACAGAATGTACTCTCAAAAAAGATAATACTGCCAGCCCTGCTAACAAAATCCCTAGTAGGTATAAGCACCGCTTAAAATTGCTGTAAAATACAGTCCTGAATGGTGGTCAGTTTGATTAGATAGATTGTCGCTGGATGAAACTATTCTAAAAGGTTATTTATACATTTTAGTAGATTTTTAGTATACAATTCAAGGGTCATTGCAATGCTATCTGTAATCTAGTTTTCAAAGGGGTTTTGACATCCCTTTCTTCAAAAAAATTAATAGGTTTTGTTTAAGATACTTACGGTTTTCAGGATATGATTGAATATACATTCCATCATGGTGAATCTTTCACAAAAAAATACTGAATTTGTTGTTGGCCATAGAAAAAATATTCTCTGTATGGAATCTATTTTGTAAGACTAAATTCAGGTTTTGAAATATCCAGAAGAAATGGATTTTTCAAAGGAATTAGTTCAAGCAACCACTTCCTAAAGAGTATATTCCTGAGTCTCTGTTGCAAATTTATCCCTGAAACTCTAGGGAATAAAGTGAAAAAACATAGGTGTGGTGTCTAAATACATGGCAGAGATAAATAAACTGTGGATCTGGTCCTGTAGGTCTACTCTAAGTTTAGAGAGAGTTCATGAGAGTTGTTTTCCTTTATTTCAGTGGGTTATGGATTCCCTTCTAGATGTACACTCCCCAAACCAATAAATATTTGAAGAAATTTACAATCAAAATCTTCATGAAGCCAAATATAAATGCAAATCTAACAGAATCACATCTCAGAGTATGTTAGAACTGTTCCCTGCAAGCATTTCAGTTACAGAGAGAGCAGATACTTGATATTTGGCCTAAGAGAAGGTCTAATAATAAGGATGTTTCCCCGTACTTCTGAAAGCATCTCCAAAGAAATCTGGTTTCTCCTGCTGATCTGTAGCTGTTTTAAGAAAGAATTGTCTGGTCTCTGGGGCTGCTGATCTGGCTTGTTTCATAGCATTAGATTCCCATTAAAGAAAAAACCATACAGCTTTGAGATGAGCTCTCCTGAGGTCCCGTCTAAACTACTGAGGAAACCTGGGCAAAGTGATGCTCTTTTGTACTGCTCTTTCACGTCTGAAAGCATTTCTGCTTTAACTCATTCTCTTCACTTCTGCTGTGCTGAGTAGTAGTATAGTCTAGTGAGTTCCCGAAAGTGGGAAATGCCAAAGAAACAGGTGTCAGACTTCAAAAGAAGCATTTGTCAAAACTTAATGTTCTGAAGCTAAAGGTTACAGCTCAACCTAAATAAGCTCTTCTCAACAGGATTTAAGTTTCCTTAATAAAAAAGTAATAATAGAAAGTAAAGCACAAATCTGATGGCCTAGAGAGTAGAAGTTGTAAAAAGCAGTGCATCATTTGACATGATATCTTGATTTAAAGACTATTTGTAATATAGTGCTCCAAGTCCAAGGTTGCTTATATTCCCCTGACAAGATAATTTATGACCTATAAAGGTGCAAGTTTGCAGCATGAATTTGTGTGGGGGCATATTCATGGGGCTGGTTGGCCTTCGATTATCTTGTGGTAAGGGTAGAGTCTAGAATGAGAATACTACAGAAAGAGCAAGAAACCAGTAAAAAAAAAAAAAAAAAAAAATAGTAATACTGTTAATGGGATACTTCCTGAGGAACAGAGAAAAAAAAAAAGAGGGCTATATAAGCCAAGTATATATACATCCTACAGGCTGTTTTTCTTGTCATGTTTATACTATGTGTATAAATATCTTTGAAGTTTAAAGTTTGTCTGCTTCTTGGTACATGAGTACTAAGACTATGAAGTTAGATTTAAGAAGCATAAGTAGGAGTATACGCTACGCCATATGGCTGTTAGTGGATTAAAACCAGTGCTTTCAATTTTGATTTAAAGTCTGATAGCATAAGAAGTGGTGCCGACTTCGCTACACTTTAAAGTCCAGTGATGGAAAATAGAGCTGTTCAATAGAGCTGTATATATTGGTGACATGAGAAGGTGGCCCTTTTCATCACTGTGTCATTTTCCATGCTCATTGATCAACATAGATACTGAACATCTTTGCTAAAAAGCAGTATTTTATCCTTCTCTCTTCTTGACTGATTGCACGTACATAAGACCTATGAATGGAAGTCCAAGAGCAGCTGTGTGTTCCTCCATTATTTCATTATTTTTTCTCTGGTCTTTTTTTTTTTTAAAATAACAAACCATTTCAAATATCTACTCCCTAATCTTTATTTGCTAGTTAACCTTCACCAATAACTCCCTGACATATTTAGCTACATGCTTGGTCCTTTTACAAAGAGGACAGTTAAATAACATTACTTATCTGGTTGTGTTACCAATCTTACCTGAGGTTTTGGCACAGTGTTTTTTGGATGTGCTTCTTCGTAAGTCATACTGACATCTGCCTCTGCTGTTATTCAACCCCACTGATCTCAAGTCTTTTATCACGTTGCTGCACTTGTTTCAGGTTTAATTTTGAAGGATGTACTTCCCTGTATTTCCATGTAGTGCCAGTAAGGAATTTCAATTAACATAATATTAAGTAGGACTTTTTTTTCCATC
>NW_009597762.1:0-4083 GCF_000690535.1 Cariama cristata | reverse complement strand
GCATTGTTGTCTAGTCTTGCACATAAGTGCATTGGAGCCAAGGCTTAACTTAGCCAAACTCTTGTACGGGACTAGTCAGTCCACATGTAGATTGTAGCAAAGGCAGTATTAGCAGCTGTGGGGGCTCAGGAGACATCACTTCTCTCCTTGAAGTGGAGACTGGGGCAGTCATAGTTTCATCTTCTAAAAGCTGATTGCAGAGACAGAAAGAGACTTGGATGTTTGCTTTCGGTAATATTAGTTGATGTAGTATTTTATATTAGGTAAAGCTATCTTTTCTGTCAGCTCCAGCAAACTTTGCTTTGTTTGTTCAGGCATCCCCTAATTAAAAGACACCGAGTATGGTGGAAACAGTCAAATGAAATGTGCTCACAGTGTGCATTTTCCCAGTATATTTGGATTTATCCATCAAACAAATGTCTATTATGATTCCTTATCACCAGCAATTCAGCAACCAGATGTGCGTGCTTGGTTCAGCCTGCAGTCTGTGTAGTTATCCGTATAACGGTTCTTCTAAGGAAAAATAAAATCTGAGCCTCACAGTATTGCTAAGCAATGTCTGATCTGGTCGTTAATGACCCTGCAAAGTCTAAAGGCACAACTGTACATATAGGTGTATGAGAACACTCACATATATTAATAAGATTATTTGTGAGCTTCTGTGATGCATATGATTAGTTTTTTGGCTGGATCAGATGCAATGAAAGAAGAGTGGGGCTGTATGTATTTGTGTAACAGAATGCCATGTTAAGGAGCCTTTAAAAATCAGGCTTTGAAGACATGGGAATAAGGAGCCACAGATTATTATCATTATAATAGAGGAAGGAAAAGCAAAAATAGCTGTGTGCAAAAAGAATTCATGTGATGTGCTTGAATGTTTGCTTTTTCCAGAACAGCACAGTTCCATTTTCTGTCTTTTCAGCATTTGTCTATGATGGATGGTATGACTCAAAGTTCTCCGTAAATTCTGATGGCAAAGCAGAAGACACAATAAAAATAGCTGAATTTTACCGATCTTCAGCTTTGAATGGCTCCTTTCCAGTTCTTTTCTCATGTTTGCATTCTGTACATGTACACCTTAGCAGAGGCAAGATGTTTCTATCGGGATGAGCAAAAGATACGTTTTTCTGCATGTGTTGTATTGATTCATTCTCACACTGACTTTCTGTGTCTTCAGTGGATGCTCTGTATTAAACATATCTTCAGAAAATTTTGCTCATATTAGAACAAATTTCCATTTCCCATTACCTTATTGTTAACACAGTTAAAAATGGCAGAACAAAACGCATGTAGCAGTCAGTGAAAAAACAGAGACACCTGTGCTACATGCAGACTTGAAAGGCTGGTACAAAGGAAAGTGCAGCTGACTTACTGTGTTAATTTCTCATTGCGCATTTGACTGTTAAAAATCAGTAGCTTCCATTTCTGGGATTAAAACAAGATAAGATTTACTCTTCAAACTGTGTGGCAGTGAATATAGATATTGTGAGTCAGAAGGTTGAGAGGTAGAGTAGGAGCTGGGCTTTTTTTTTTTTTTTTTTTTTTTAATACTATTGATCTGCCAAGAGAGTTGCCTTAGATCTGATCTTAAATGTCAAAATCTGTACCTGATCTAATTTTGCCTCTGTACTTAATTTGACCTGTACTTAATTTGACCTGTACTTAATTTGTCAGTGAATCAGCTAAAAATACAGGAAATTCAACTATTTAGGTGTTATTTATTTCTCGCTCACCTTTGCTCTTGAAAATCTGTCTGAGATTGTAAAACTGTATTATTTCAAACATATAAGATAAACTCTGTATCACCGAAAGGGAACTACTTTGAAAAGTTAAATGAAAATAGCAAACTAGCCACCTGAAAAGTAGAATGGGGCAAACATCTAAAGGAAGGAGAAAGATCAAAGCTTGGAATAGGGACTGCAGAACTTAAAGCAACTACAGGGTCCAGAACATTGAATAGAGCCCAAAGGGTGATAAAGCCTAGAGCAGTCTGAGCCTCTTAACTGCGGCGTTCAAATCCCGCTCGCTGTACCTACTCCTAGTCAGGGCATGCTTGCCTTCATCTCTCCTCTACAAATGGAACATGATTTTCATTGTCAAGGACCCATCCATACTAAGGAAGGTAGGTCTGATCTGCATCGCCTAGTTCAAACTTACGCCAGATCGTTGCCACTGAAATGGTGGAGCCTCCAGTCTCTAACTTCCAGTGTGCACATAGCATGGTCTTTCTCATTGCCAATGCTTTCCAAAGAAATTGGCAGCAACTGAAATCTGACTGGTGGTGCAAGATTTTGTTTGTTGGTAGGTTCTGATACCTGGAATAAATTGTCTTTTTTGACCCATCTTGTGATTTTGCAATTCCTTTTCAGTTCTTACACCAAAACAACCTGTATGCTTTGTTTATCTTCCTAGGCCTTATGTTTTGCTGATGAAGTTATAAATTACTACACTTCGTTTTCTAAAATCATTACAAGAAGCTCAAGATTTATATACATGGTTACATTGGAATATGTGTGTATCTGTTCATCTTCAGCCTCGCATGTTTCACAGGCCTGTGAGTGTGATTGAAATCTGGCTTTCTGGGTCATACTTACTGTAGACAGAGTGTGCTCGAAATGTTATCAGGAAACTCCAAAGAAAAGATTGGCTATTGTGTACAAATTGTGTACAAATGGTGATTTTTTAGAGGTTTATAACTATGTCAAATTTGAATGTATGTCTTAAGGACAAATTCAGGAATCTCTTTCATTGCACTACAATTCACCCTGTCAAATTGCCAATTCAGTTTCGAAGCAAAGGCCAAAGGAAAACCTTGCGTATGTACTGAAAGAAGTAAAATAATCAACTCAGTGTTATTATTTCCTGTCTTCATTGCTGGAAACAGATCAACCCAGACTTTCCAAAAACATGGGAGAGATTTGTGAAAGATAATTCCAGCTCCAATAATTAAAATTTAACCATTACAAGGAATCCAAAGCAAGCTACACTAGTAACCCTATAGCCCTAAGTGCAGCAGACTGTCAGGTCCATTTGTAACACTTGATAAAATCAATACATTTAAAGATAAGGAAAGCAGAAGTTATAAATTTAGAATTCCAATGAAATAGTTCCATGCATAATTGCTGCCTTATAAATGAACAATAGCATCTCATATTCTATCTTTTTCAGTACAAGTCAGTGTCAGAAGTTATGTTCTCTGGGCTTGCAAAGATGGAAGTTGGATCAAAATTATGGATGTTTTCTACTGACCTATATGTTAAATGATCAAGAATTATGGAAGTCTCATGCAATAGTCTGCTCTGCATATATATTTAAAGAGAACTGCATGAATATTCAAAAATTATTGTTTCTCCTGTTTCAAAGAATAAAATAAATACAATTGTTCAGCTATGTATACATAAAGCATTTCTCCCAAGGTCAGAGGGAGAGGTCAGAGCCAAAATAAAAATCACTCCTAAGGGTGATTTGCCACATGATCTTTTCTATGTTTTGAAAGGTCGGAGTCTATGCAGGACAAATTTAATAAACAGATCCCAGACGTATTCTATTCAATATCCGAGGAAACATTGCAGAATGCTAGAACTGGGATTTTGCTACACTGAAATGCCAATTGTTTTGACATATTTTGTCTTATGATTATGAAGGTGGCTCAGCTCCAGCTGAATCATTGATTAGTTATGTCCCTTCCCAAAGGAAAAAAAGGTGTTGTCTAGAATGTCTGAAAACTGATATTAGAAATTGTTAAAAGTGGTAGCTTGGATCTGCTTTCTCCTTTTCTGTGCTGAGCTTGACAGAAGAGTGAATGGTACCAATAAGGAGCATAACATTGTTAACCACCTGCTGTACAATCAGCAGTTCAAAGTACTCTGCACCTTTGGAGAAACACTGGATGGGCATCTCTGCTGTGTGCAGAAAGTAACCTGATAAAAAGCTGGGAATCTCTGGTCCTTTCTGGGACATTTTCCTCTCAACATAAGAATCTTGGAAAAAAGGAAAAGGAAGAATTGAGGTATAATAAAGGCCGTGTACTTGGAAATATCTGTCAAAGTATTTAATTTTAGAAATTATTTTAAATATTTTTTT
>NW_009597761.1:42826-59064 GCF_000690535.1 Cariama cristata | reverse complement strand
ATTTTATGCTATACTAAACCTTTTAAAACAATTGACTGCTTGCCAGGCTATTAAATAATATAATCACACCAATAATTTTTGATGTAATGCTTACAGTTTTACAAGCAACAGTGAATTTGGGAAGGTCTGAAGTTGCAAAAGATCATGACATTAATAGAAGGAGTATTAATTCAATCTACCGTATGTCGGTTACGAAGGACTCTTTTAAGACTGACAAGTAACCACAACACTTTCAAATTAGTAACTTCCTATCTCCTTTGGCAATCACATCTGCTGCCATATTTCTGGTAACCATCCCTTACTGATAGGCCCTGGTGCTGTGATGTTAAATTCCACTTTTCTTTATTAATAAGGATTTAGACATTTATGTTTCTGGAAGACATGACAGAAATACGCCAAACCCTAGATAGCCTTTGTGCCATTGAATTGACGTCCCGTGGCAAAAGCTTCTCCTGACCCTGGGAGAACAGAGCTGGGGGGATGCAAAGACAAACATCACAGATGGCAGGGTACCACAAGAAGGATGAGCCTGTATCAGCCTCTCCATTCAGAGTGGGTTGATGAACATGCTTCATGTTCTCCAGCGCTGTAGGCATTGACTCCACGGCTCCCGACCCAATAAAACCCTCCAAACGTGCAGAGGGTGAAGAGAAGGGTTTGGTACCAGCTGAGTCACTTCACTTACCTGCTCCTGCCAAACCGTGCTGCCTGCTGGTAGGCACAGCCAAGGAGGGAGAACTGGGATGAAGTCTGTGACCATCAGCCATCAGCTCCATGAGCATTGCATTCTCTTTAAACCTCAGAAGCGTGCCAAATGTTTCCTCTACAGCTGTTTCATAAAAAGCATCTGGACAACTCAGAGCTGTTCCATCAGATGACTTTCATGGTCTTCATCCGTTCACCAAGTCAATATTCTGCTTCAATGCATTTAAAAAAGAAATACCCAGTGTGCTACCACTGCACACTTCAGCCACAGATAGCATGCTATTATTGTTAGAGCTTTCCTTTTAAATAATTAAGGACATTTTCTGAGAGTTCTCTAAAATCGACACTTGATAGCACTAAAGTTTAAGGCTTTTATATAAATATACCAGAGAGATGCTGTCTGTGGCTGAGGCAGAAGGGAGAACATCATGCTTAAATGATGGGAAGGAAGTGGGAGACTCTAAAGCACTCTTCTGGATGAGCTGGAGATGTAGAGGCTTTGGTCCTCTCCCATCGCCAGCCCCTCGAAGCGGCTGGCAGCGGCGGTGCTGGGCAGGAGCAGGCAGAAAGCCCCGCGGGCAATGGCCCTGCTGCCTCCAAGCAGGGCTCCCCAGGTCCCACTAGAAAATGAAGGCTTTATAACCATGTTTTACATGTTACATTTCCAAAGCGCCAGGCAAACAATAGCTAATTATGATCCATACGAAAGGATTATATGTTTGGCAGCTTGTGGTAAAGCCTTTTAGGTAATTGCTTAGGGGTTTTAGAAATCTAATACTTTGCTGCTAAATCGCCTTATAAAAATCGCTGCGCTTGGACATTGGTGTTGTCCCAAAAGTGGGGTTCGTTCCCCGCTGTGCAATAGGCCAATATATACCCAGAGCAGAGGTGTTTTATCTCGTGTCTGTACAGGGATGGGTGCTGGGTGGTAGTCCCACAAAGCACACCCTTGAAAATCATGCTGCAGCTTTTATACAAGATAGAAACAAAGAAGAAACTACCCAAAAGCAAATGATTGCTTACCCGTGATCGCATTTGACAAAAAATCATCTGTGCATGTCTCATTACCTTATTGTTTCATTGTAGTAAGGTGATCCTGAATTTGCATCTAAAATCTCCTCCTAGGGGTGTGGTTTTTAGCATTATAACGAGATTATAGTAAGCTAAGTTCACCTAAAGGACACAGTTTCGCAAGTTTCTAGACCCCAACCATCCGAGACCAGCCTGGAGATCAGTCTCGTCTTCTCTTATTGTTTTGGTTCTTCTTTATCGTATTCTGCGTTCCTCAGCAGCGCACTCCTCCCGTCACCAGACCTTGTATGACTCTACCGTTCTCACTCAGTGGAAAATTCCATTTTCTACCGTATATCAGTAGGAAGGACCTAGCCCCATTTACCACTTTTCTGTGGATGTAGTTTTAATACGATTGCCAAAATACCCCGTTGGCTATCAGTGACCACTCTATTGGAAATAGCCAGTTTGGTCTCCGTAGCTCGTGGGAAATAGGAGCCCTGTTCAGGGAACCTCTGCTCACATGCACAGCACCCAACTCTTCGTTGCGGGCACCTGGTAAATGCACGGGGCTGGGGTCTCCCTGCTGGGAGCTGATCAAGGCCTCTGATGGCAGCTTTGGATCTGACCCATAGCTATAGGCTTGCACTGAAAAGCACTATTCTTAAAAACAAAGTAAATGCTGCAAAGTTTAGGAAAAGAAACACAGAAGCACCCACTAAAGACCTGCAATTATCTTTTAAATCTAATAGTTATATATACAGTAATTAGGATGGAGAGTGCAAAGAATACATCTTTGGACAGGAACAGAATATTTTCAAGGAATTAGCAAAGTTACGTGCTCAGCAAGGATATGGCAACATTTCCAATAATCCTTCTCAAAAGCACAAGAGGCCGAAACTGTGATGGCAACAGGTGCCATCTTCACCGGCAATCCTTTTGACCACCTGCGATAAGGAAGAAGCATTTGCAGGTGCAGCTCTATAGCCCTCCCGGAAGCCCCATAAAGTTGACACGGCCATACTGGAAGCCAAGAGATGGGACCCAGAGCCGCAGGAACCGGTGAGGAGCAGACCCTGTTAGCAGTCATTTCTCAGCCAACCCCCAAATCAGCCGTGATTTTTACAGCCAAACTGCAGCCAAACCAGACCAAACCACCTCCGGTGCCCCTCGCCACCAGCAACCCCAACCGCATGCGAACCACCTGTCCCTGCGCAGCACTGACTTAACTGGTACGTAAAAACAGGCAAATAGGGTAAGAGAAAGTAATGGAAATGCCCGCTTCACTTTGGGAGCCAGCTGGAGTGTAGCCAACAAGTTTAATGGATTTTTTCCTTCTGAAGGTGAGACGATTTGTTGAAGAAGTTATGTGGACGGATAAATTTTTGCAATCAACATTCAGCACTAGCAGAAACTGTACTGGCAATACTGAAAGGTTTCCTGTGCCATCTGCCTTTGCTCAAAGGAATAAGACATATCCTTGCTTTCAAAGTATTTCATCTGCCTGGTTCTAACTTTTCTGGAAGTTCTCCTCAGGAAAAAGGGCAGGTTGCTCCGGGACAAAGAGTAGGGACTCCACCTGCCAAGGGAAGGCACCAAGAACTTCACCAGGCTGGCGTGCTCCAGCTGAGCATGGAAACCTGTGTATTCATAGAATCATAGAATCATTATGGTTGGAAGAGACCTCAAAGATCATCAAGTCCAACCATATACCTGTCGTCACCATGCCCACTAAACCCACTAAACCATGTCTTGAAGCACCACATCTAAACATTTTTTGAACACCTCCAGGGATGGTGACTCCACCACCTCCCTGGGGAGCCCGTTCCAATGCCTAACGACTCTTACAGTGAAGAAGTTCTTCCTAAAATGTTTCTGCTTTCTTTGATACAGTTTCAAATTATATGCTTTTCCCTATGAATGTTATGGCCAAATTTGCCTCGCTGGTGTAGACCTAGATTATTCACACTATGTAGGACAAGAGCCCTATTTACAGTACTTTCAGCAAGTAGCAGTTTTGCTGTGCTATTTTGTGTGGTGGGTTTTGTGGAGTGATCTTAACAGGTCAGTGCTAGGGTTAACAAGTTACAGGAAAATATGTCAACACCTAGCCATGGGCTTCCTGCCTTCTTGGGAATATGGTTAACTATTAATTAAATGGCAAAGGAAACACTAAACCCAAAAGTTCTTGGTGCTTCTATTTGAAAACTATTCAGATCCTGCGTCTCCTTCCAAGTGTGTCTCACACGTGCAGTAACACTAATAATGAGAAAATTCTGACCACTACCAATTACCACTCAAATTTCATTTAACAGCAAAAAAAAAATCTGAGGCAGTAGCAGTTTGGCCAGGGTTTGTGAGCATCCACGGGATGCAAGGAGGAGTCCAAGTGTATTTTAGCACAACCCACTGACTGGCTGCCCTTACTCATTCACCAGTTCCCAGCGAAGGATAATCAATCATCTCTTAGATGCTGGAAATACTCAGAACAGCCTGTGCATTTGTGTCCTTCCCTTTGGAAACCAGGAGCGAAGGTGTGAGTGTGCAGACTGCCCTCCAGACGCTGTGCCAACCTGGGGACGGTGCTCGTGCCAGCTCTGACTACTCCTACGGCTCAGCAACTCCTCCAACCCATGAGCTGCAATGTCCCCAGTTCCTGCTGTCCCCCACCAGAGCCACCAGTCACCCCACCCTCTGCACCACAAAACAACTGGAAGTGCTGCTCATTTCCAGGGAGAGCGGAGACTGGAGATGGGGGATCCTCACCTGAAAGCAGCAGGATCTCCAGACAGAGAGCACTGTGTGGTGCTGATGGGTTGTGCCTGTGAACACATCCCCATCTCGGGGAGAAGGAGAGGATCTAGCTCCACTCTGCCTGATGGCATCTTCTCCCCAAGCCAGGCACCCTTCCCCTCTGTGTCACCACTGAGATGTCGTCCCAAAATGAGTTCAGTCTCAGCAGTCTCTGCCCTACACCGTATTAATGAAGGTAGAAACCCAGCTAAGGTTGGAAGCCCTTGAAACTAACACCAGGTTGCAACTGTGCAGAGACCAGTTCCAGTTATAAGTTGAATTATATTCCCCTGCGAGACGTGCTAACGAGAGACGGGCAGCCCAGCTCCCCAGGGTTAATTTTTCTCAGCGCTTTCTGATAAAACCTTCATCGGCGGCATGTGGGAGCCAGTCAGGCCCAAGGTCTCCCATGCATATACTTTACGCTCTCCTACAAACCAGCAGAGCTGTTTTTTTTATGGTCCTATGCCATTTTCCATATGTTTAAAGACAATTTCCACTTGGCAGCCAAGGTAACTTTAATTCTGATTATTGGCATTCATTGCATGTGTTCGTCAGCTAGGAAGATGTCTGGTTAATGCAAACACTGTGGTGGGTTACAGTTTTCTCTAATACATCAACTTCTAAATTGCCCAAGGAAACGCAGAGTTTAGTAAGATCAAGTTTCGATTTTGCCCCAACTGCCATTAGTGAGCAGTCTTTTTTTTAATTATTATTTTCATCAAAAAGAGGTTTAATTGCCCAGCAGCCAAGCATTCTTATTATCTGCCAATAAGATTTTATTTACCTTGGATGACTTTGGAAGACCTAGGCTTCTCTAGAACTGATCATTAAAACGGCGACACTTAGTACATTTTCTGAGAAATTATGAAAATTATTTGCTCAGCTTTCCTCTAAGAGTGTCCCTTTAAAGTATACTAGCTACTGGGATGTCTGCTATTAGGAAGTTCGAAACTCAGACCTGAGAGTTGGCTACAGGAGGGCCCATGGATAGTTCTGGTCTTCAGCAAATCATCCTTAAGTGCCCGGTTCCATGCATGAAGAACCTCACTGCAGCCATGTGGCTACTAGAGCTGAACCCCTTTCCCTTCCCATATCTGCAAAACAGACATTTCAGCTCCATAACTTGGTATCTGAATCCAAGGGCAAGAGCACATGGGGAAGTCAGAGCAACGTGTGGCCTGCACTGCTATGAACATCACTTCCCCATCGCTTGCTCATACCCCACTACGAGTGCCTTTTTCGTCCAGTTTAGTTTGTGTCTGCAGAATGTAAACACTAAAAAGTCCTTATTGCAGGAAGACTAATTCTGATAGAAAAGTGCAACTGTAGCAGTCTTATTATACTGGCAGTACTGGAAAAAACTCCCATGTAGGTAGGCCCATCAAGAAAATCAAAATAAGAACTACCTCTAACCAAAAAAAAAAATCTATCTTCATTGCCAAAATTAGGGCAAATATTATCAGTTGTTGCCTTTTGGTAGTTAATATCATGCAACTGTAAAGGTTGTCTTTCTACTTCTTATTTAGCACAGTTATTGTCCTAAAATGGCATTTCATACTTTTCACTTTCTAATTTTCTTCCTCTCATGTGTTCCTCCCTAGCACTTGTTCATGTTTTTAGTTACTTCTCTTTGCCTATTACCTTTGCATTGGTACTATCGGTTCCAGTTCTGCACAGTGGATGATAAAGCTTTCAGTGCAATGCACGGTGCTTTCATCCATCTGTAACATCGATGGTATGGAAAGTACTGGGGAAGGATGCTAGTCGTGGAAAAATACATTGCACCTCTGCCAGCTCCTTTGTGTTTGTAGAACAGTTATGGAAAAACTGTGGTTGAGTCAGCAAATGGGGAAAAAGGACAAGTGATGTAAAGGATTTCAGAAGAAATTGTCTGGATGCTGTTTCTTCCTTGTTACCATGCAAGAAAAGAGTATGAGGAACAAGTACCACCCAAGAAACAGAAAACAGTAAAAATACATGTGACAAAATGTCCTGCTTCTAATGGTCAGGATTAACTTTTACCTATAATCAGGACAGCACTGCTAAGTGTGTTGTCAATCCTGTTTTTATAAAAACAGAGGATTTCCCCCCAAAAAAATCCCTTAAAAGCCTTCATACGGAAACAGAAAATCAAAAAGCTTTCTGAAATGCTTTCTGCAAAGAGCCATCGCATGAATTCTTAAATCACAGCTCTTCATTGAGACCCTTCCCTCAGAGAGAAAGGAGGCTGTGACCAAAAACCTCCACAAAAGACAAACCTCAGGTGAATGGCTGAGCTTTTAATAACTGAGGAGAACAAGGAGCAGATGCTTTGAATTAAAATTTTTATGTCTATACCATGAAACCAAGAATGGATTTAAAAGACACAGTCATGAGGCCTGCACAGAAAAACACAAAAGATTCTAAAATATGAAGTTGAATCAAGTTGAATCAAGTCTAAATTTATCAGACAGGTTCAGTATCTTCTATAAACTGGTAATAAAGGGGGAAAGATTATGCACACTATTCTTTCTAGAACAAAATCACAAATTCTTAAGGAAAGAAAGAGAGGTACAAAAAATAATTTGGAAAAAAAATAATTCTTGACCTCCAAAAAGTAATTGCAGGTCAAGCAGACTTGCACTGCATTCCTACTGCCATGGCCAGGTTGGGACTTTCCCTGTGGTCCTGAAACAAAAAGTCCCTCTCACTCTTCTTGCCCTGCATCCTAGTTTTTATGTTGTGAGATCAAGGACTTTTCGCTGAAACTGGAAAAACAAAGGTCTCTCTCTGTGTTTCTTTGGAGCAATTTCACTTCTTCAGAGAGGATTCAGCAAGAGCTGGTCTCCTCTTCCCCTGCATGAGCCGCACCGTCAGATATCCCGGTTCTTAGCACGGAGCACCGCCATCTCCACAGCCTTTGGTGCTCACCAGCACCCAGACGATGGACAAATCCTCCCAACAAAGGAGTGCTCGGCATGCCCAGGACCTGGGTTTGCACTGCTCAAGCCAATATTTTTCTTTATTCTTCATTGCAAGTACAGTCAGGAAAATATTGCACAAAAATGCAGATTAAACCTCAGATTATAAAGTGAATTTGCAGGTGATGGGTCTGCCACTCCATTCATTGTGCTGTGCTGACCTAAATGTTCACAGAAAATAAATACCGGTCTCACCTGCCAAAACATCGTGATTTTAGGCAGAAACACTTTGTTTCTAACACTTGCTTTTGGCAAGTATCTGCAGCAATAGCCTCATTGTATGAAAAGCCCTGTCGGCAGACGGAAGGAGCACCGCCTGAGTACTGTGCCCAAGTGCAGGCAAGCGAGCACCGATCGAGCCATAGAATAAATGAAAAGAAATAGAGTGCAAATGAAAATTTGGCAAAAGATATCATCTAGTCCTGCAAGAAATCACAGCAACAGGCTACAGAGCCAACTGGCCCCTCTGCACATCAGGGGTATGAACGTTTTGTAAACGTGCTCCGTGTCATGTTGTCAAGGCGTGAAGAGCGGCCTGCTGTGCTTCATGGCTTTATTACAGTCCTGGTCCGTCTGTGGGCATCCCATGAAGAGAAACAGAAAAGAGTGTTGTGAATTATTCAGTCTTTCTTTTTAGAAGGGTTTTTTCCAATTTTTCCCCTCAAAATTAAAATATGATTTAAGTCTCCCTCACATCTTGCGTTAGTGCCACAACTGACGGGTTTGGGTTCTTGGGCATTTTATTGAATTACACTTTCTTATCACAGCATTTTTGAGACTCAGACAGAAGAAGCAAGTGGTGCTTCTCTACTGATATTTTACCTTACTAGAGATTACAAATTAAAACAAATGTAAGTGATTTTTAGCCTGAAAAAAAAAAACCATAAAACCATGCTTCGTATGAAATAGTATGTGTTGAGTGGTGCAGACGGAGTCAGATTTCCTGCCATAAGGAAGGGCAGCACTTGCATCCCGGCGGGCTCCCTGCAGGAAACCACAGAAGAGGTCCCCAGGTAAGAGGTACTCAGGGGAGGAGAGGCACCAAGTACATCCTCAGTGCCCCCATTGCCTCCTTCTCCAGGTCCGACCTTTCGTGCAGGATAAAATCCTACCAGAAATGTACTTTGGGCCAAATCCTGCTCCTGGACTCCCTTGGCAACAGCACAATAACATTTCAGACCTATTGGAGAAGATTTTCTGTTTGTTTCTCTACAGCGTCTTCTAGCATCTTATGCTGCTGTAGAGGTGCAGTTTTGAGAGACAATCCATGTATGTAGCAGTTTTCTTGCTCTTTTTTTGCTGTCAGCTTTTATATTTGACAAACAACCCTCCTTTATGTGTGTGCACTTACCTTTCCTTCTCGTATTCACACTCACTGCATCAAAGCAATGGGATCTCTAAGTCCAAGCTCAGCACCCTCACCAGAAGTCCCTGCCGATGCTTTCTGCCCTGGGGACCGCAACCAGAAAAGAAGTAAGGGGAGACCCCTGAATATCAGGCAGTGAATATCAGACCGGGGAGCATCCCTCAAAGATGCTATGTTGCCTTATGTAAAGAAGCGGGGAACGAAGAGTGGACAGTACGAAAGTGGCCAGGCATCCTCGAATAAAAAGGCTAGAACCTACCTTTTTCTTCTTTTTTCTTTTGTGTTTTTTTGTTTTTTTAATGCTTTTGTGTTTGTTTGTCTGTTTGTTTGGTTTTAATGAGGGAGAACTATAGCCGACTAAGCTTTGTGTTTGTGGAACTGGTGATGGGAAAGCAGGGATGAAGGGGAGAAATGGGGGTTGTTCCCTGCCGGGGATGGAGGGAAGCAGCAGCTGTCCTCCACAGACAGAGACTGCTATGCCTTTGACATTGCCTGCAATTAGACAGGGAACACCTCCTTTTTAAATGCATCGCTCCGTCGCAATTGTTTTATCTTGCGAAGCTTCTCAAGTATTTATTTTATTTTATTTTAGAGTGACTTGCAATCTTGTAATAAAGGCAAAAGGAAAACATAACGCATCTTCAGTGCCACCCACTCTCGAGAGGCACAATTATCTCTCTCCGGGGAGGATGCGACACGCCGCTGCCGTCCCTCTCAACCACCCCATCCACTGGATCCCTGCTCCCACTCGACAGGGCCCAGGCACACGGACGAGAAGTGAATCGTATAGGCAAAGGGTTAAAAAGAAGCTATCAAATCTTCAGTTGTTTACCAATTTCTCTTGAATTTCTCTTGAAGCCTCAAGAGGTGAGGCACAAGCAGTGCGTTAGGAGCCCACCCAAGGACACCTCTCCTGCCTCCTCCACCTTTAACCACTGTTTCGCTGACCCTCCCCTTGTCCGCCCGAGGGAGGGAGCAGCGTTTGTGTTGCCCTTTCCCACCTACCCCGCAGGAAGACACCCAGGAGCGCTGACGTGATTTACATCACCCCCCGAAAGGTCTCTGGCAAGGTGTAGCTTTGTGTCCTTGGGAGGGAAATGTTTGCATCAAGCTCTCCACTTCATTTTACAGAGGACTGTCGGCAGCACCATCTTGTGCCGCTCCACGCCGGCATCCTTTCCTGAACGTCAGCGGCATGCTTGCTGCCGAACGAGATGCAAAATGAAGACCCAAGTTTCTAGCCCGTGATACACTGAAAACAAGGAAAGCATCCCTAGGAAGATAGCTGTTGCCTTCCTCATATTCGATTAAAGTGATGCCGGCGAATAAATCTGCATGCGATCGCTTTAGCTGCTGTTAGCCTTCCACACAACGTGTTACAAAGAGATTAGGGAGATGATGGAGGGATGGATTGTGTTCACCCCACCTCATCTGTGCCTTTGAGAGGACGCTGGGTGAAATTGCCGTGCTCCAGGTGGACGCAAGACCTGCACACAACTGTTCACCTGGGGGTCTGGTTAGAAACAGGAATGGACCCCCAGGTTTTGGGCTACCCCTTACCGCAGGGGTAGGTTTTAGCCAAAATGCTGTCAAAATAAGACAGCTGCAAACACAGGGTCTCTAGCCTTGCTTTCTCCGCTGTGGCTTCATAAGCACATCCATGTTACAGAGCCGCGCTCTTTTCACACTGCAGCATGCCTGCGTGAAGGTGGTCCTGACCCAGCGGGATCCAGTTCAGTCCCCCTGCTCCCATCGGGGCAGTGACAGCAGCCCAAGTGGAGCTGGGTGGGGGTCCGTGGGTGAGCCAGGCCCTGCCATGCATGGAGCACCAGGCAGGGTGATGGGGAGCACAGGTGCTGGTGCTCGCTCACACCGAGCAGTTCCTGCCCTGCAGATGGAGACACCTCGGCTCCCTCCAAGGATGGTTTCCCGCAGCAGCAATCCTTCCTCCCCGAGATAAGCCGTGCCCATGAGTAATGGGCTGTGGATGTGGCAAGAAAAACCCCCTCGCCCAGGCAGGGCAGTGGCTCTTTTGCATCTCTCAGCAGCAATGACAGTGACAAAATCTGGTACTAAATTATTTGCATCGAACACCGAATCCGTAGCGGTACCAGTCAAAGGCAGGCAGAAATTACATCTGCAGTATCTCCACCTCTTGACTTTACTTTTATCGTTGAGACCTGAATCCTAGAAAAAAATGTTTACCCCAGGACCTGGGTGAGTTTGTCTTTGGTATGAGCCTCAGTTCATAAGATGATGTTTACACACGCATTGTTTCTTAGTAACTTCTGATCCCGTTGGCCAGAGAAGAGAGATTTTGCAAAGATACAGTATTCCTGCAAGCTTTGCAAAAATTAGTGGCTGGATAAAGAAGAGGGACACAAATTTCTGCCGTGCGCAGTGTGGGCTCTGCAGTCAGACGTTGCATGGCCCTGGTTGCCCAGTGGGTGCACACATACCCACTGCTGGCCAGGGGCACCACGACCAGCCCCAGACCCCCAGCAAACCCCATCGAGGGGCCGGGGCTTGTGGGACACGAGTAGGAGCAGGGGTAACGCGATGAGGTGATGCCATGAGAGAGACAGGAGGGAGTTGCAACTGCAGCAGAGGTGGCAGAGGGATCCGAGATGTCCTCAGCAAAGCCACCTTTGCTAGAGCTAAGTGCCTTGGCAGGGCTTGTGGTCATGAAGAGCAGCTGGGAACATGATCTCAGAGCACCTTAAAATTGCAAAGTGTTTGAAAGTAAATAAGCCCCTTAAATGTGCTCTTCTTAAAATCTCAATATTCTTAAGCCAACTTCACTGTTTTGGGCACACAAATTGTCATTTTGAAGCACTTTATGCCAAGTGTGTGGCAGCTTTTGGGTACCTCCCTCAGACAGCAGCTGAACATTGCATGCTGGAAGGGCCTCTTCCTCTTCATCGGCCCAGCCTGGGGTGGCTTGGATGAAGACGACTGAGGATACCTAAAGCTGGGTGATATCCCTCCTCTCAGCACTTTCCAAAGCCCCTCAGGTATTAATGTCTGTTTGGAAACAGCCAGATTTCCAAATTTCCAACCCACTGGCCACGTTGCAGCAGCAACTGCGTGGTTTATCTGAGTCCTGTGCTGGAAGGGATTCCTAAGGGATGGTGACCCTGAAAGTTCAGGGGAGCAGATGGCAACGTGCAGGACTCTCATTTCTAGACTCAGAGATGCATTCTGGCTCCGTTGGAGGCATAGGATCCCAGTGGGGAAATCTGGGGAGGACCACAGCCATTCATAACTTCATCACTGCATGCCAAGACACCTCCATCACTTTCAGAAAGCTTCAGTAAAACAGGAATGCAAAGGTAGAGCCATCGTCTCTTCCTATCGATTTATTGACATTGCTTGTCTGCTTTCCATTCCCCCAAACTCTTAAACGTGAGGCAAATGGCAGCAAAACACAGAAGAGCACATATATTTTCCCATTTGCTTCTACCTGAGAACCGTTTAGAATAAAAGTAGTCATAGTCAAAGGAAAATACAAATAGAAACAAATGGGTATACATATATTTTTTGTTTTTCAGCAAAATAGTAATACAGTAGGCGTACTAGCCTAAGGAAAATAATATCCTGCTCCAGCTTTTTTCCCTGAGCGTATTCCTAAACCCTCGCTGTTTACAAAGAACATTTTACATCTGTCCTTTGTCTGGCTTTATTACTTGAGTCTTCGAGCACTCCAGTGAGCGCACACCAAAGGGGGAAGCGCCAGCCTGGGACCCTGGCTGACACCAAGACCTCTGCCTTACTGTTTGTATAGCTCATAAGGCAAGAAAGCCTTGCCTCTGATCAAACTGGAATACATTTCGTGCACCGCGTACGTCTATCCACCGTTCCCACCAGGCACAATGTTCATAGCACTGCCGTAAGCTATTGAGGGTCTTTTTACTTTCCTGTAATCATTCCTGACACTTTTTTCAACAGCATAAAGACCACGAAGATAGCTAGGAGTGGGTGGTATTCCTGTTTTTAAGCTGAACAGAGGAAGGAGAGAGTTTGTTTCTTCTAGATTTCTAGTCTCAGGTGGCACTGATGGTTTTATTGTATTGGGTTTTTTCTGACAAGTTATTTTGAATAAACAGAGCTGCTGTTACTGCTGTTTAGGGTGGCACTTGCTAACTCAACTTAACTCACAGCCTCCTTCGGCTCCTTTGATGTCCCTCGTGGTTGTTTCTCAGTTCCCTCTTCCTTTTGAGATACCTCTGGGTCCTTGTTTCATGATGTTGAGTCACGCATAAGACAGACCGATGTGCTTGTGGTGCAATGATGAGGCTGGTACTGAGCCTGCACTGTCTGTAGTGGTTTATTACTGCTGGCAGTGAAAAAGAAATCTAAACCTGGCAGCTCAGCCTGCTGTGAATCAATATTTTACAGGTAGTGTACTTTGAAGAGATGACACAAAGACAGACTTGAAGGAGGAGAGGTGGGGGGAAAGGGAGGAAAGCGAGGAAGGGAAGAATTTACCTTGACATCCGTTGACATAATTTTCCACCAAAAGTGAGGGAAAACCAGCACCGGGTGCTAATGCTGAGGCTGTCTCACATAACAGGACTCTGCAGCCTTTACAGGAGCTGGTCTTCCCTGCTTGCGTTCCCTGCTATTGCTCTGCTGCAAACGGCATAAAACCCAGCAGCAATACGACTTAGCAGAGACAGAAATGGCACTTTGGGATGAGTACGGAGCCGGAGAACAGAGCGGTACCTCCTTGACGGGGTCCTCCGAGCTACAGCCACTGGGCAGCGAAGGACCTGGGAGGGAGGGGACCACCCCAATGCGTCAGCCTGTGCCTGTTTGTCCTGGTGTCTTAAGGCTCTTTGGCAAAGTTTGATTTATTTTTGATTTTTTTCCCCCTTTCTAGGATGATCAGATTAAGCAATTTTTAGTTCTTTGTCACTGTACAATGGAGGAGCTTTCTAAGGTACTGTATGGTAATAAAACCTTTCATTACTTTGTGCTGGCCACCCATTTACTTCCTGGTGAAAATCAAGATATCGGTTACAGTCTGCTAAGGTCTGGATGGCCCGACTCCAGATTATCTGAGAAATGATCTCTCCTTACCCACCTCATTTTTACATCTACTTTTAAATAGGACACTTTGCCTGTTTAACTGAAAGGTAAAGTTGGCAGGAGCCAGACTCAGGCAGCCCCTCAAACTCTGCAATTCCCTGCCCCTGGAAAGAAGTTTGAATCCTTCTTTAAAGTACGATATAATGGCTTCTCTTGTTTGCCCTGCATTGTTATAACATGCATAAGGCTTAAATATCCTGGTGGTTGGCACCTGGCACGTAGAATTAGTGACGGGCGAGCATCCGACCAGCCGCGGGCTTTAGCCTGCAGGGTTTGCTCAGCCGCTATCAGAGGGCTGCACAATCTGGGGAGGGGGACCCCAGAATAGGACCCTTATCGAAAACGTGGGAGGTACAATATCACGGTGACACATGCATCTCATAAATGCATATAGGGATGTCAGTCTTGCATTGAAATTAATATAGTGGTTAAAATTACAAAATAGTTTGTGTTTTACAGGATTTGAATCAACCTGTGAAGGGAAGGGGAAGTGAAGAGTCTTCACCTCGATATTCGTTAGCACAAGGCCAATAAATTACAAAATTTTGACTAGTACACCAACAGTTACTATGTTTTATGTTGAAATCTGAATAAAGTAAAGCTTTCTAGAAGAAACTAGAATCATATTTCTCCACCTGTGCAGGATGATGCCCCAAATGAGAAACATAGCTGTGAGATTTAGTGCAGCAAGAAATCCCTAGGGATAGAGAAATAACTTTGTAAAGGTTAACATGTTTGCCCACGGTTTTAGCAAAAAAAGGGCTAAAGCTTAAGTTCACACTTTCCCACAGTGGTTTAGAAACTCTTCATTCTTTCTTTGAGACAACATGTATCAAAATGGAAATTATAACGGTCAATTAAATACCAGCTAATCTGATTTTTAAAGTTGGTGTTTATCCTTATTGAGAGAAGCCTGTAAGACTAAGTCAGACCAAGTGGATGTCTGCCGCAAAAGGAGGAGGCTGAGGTTGTGGATGTACCACGACGTCTTTCTGGATATGAAGACTGACTTGTAGTTTGCAAGAGATTTCAATAGCAGATGGCAGCCTGTGTCCATCTTATGAGCCAGCTGAAAAGTGCTTGCATTTCAGGGAATCCATCAGAAAGAGACATCAGATCTCTAGTTCTAACACTCTCATCATAAAAATGTGTATAACATAATGCCTAATGGTTCAAAGACACACTGTGATGATAATTATTAGCAATAGCACATGAACCCTACAAAGTAATTTTGGTCAGGTATAAAAGGATTATTTGATTTGATCATAGAGAGTTACAAACCAAATTACTTCTGATACAAGAGATGTTATTAGTGATCTCCGTGGCCTCCCTGACTCATTTAAAAATTATTTTGCAAATTTGAATAATGGAAAGTGAAACAATATAGATTTCCACCCCCCTTTCCCAAACTGTATAGATGAAAAGACCCTTAATCCACATGTGTGTACCTAGAATAATGACTGATCCAGGCTTACTTTTAAGTCTACGCTCCCTGATGAGGTTGATAATGAGCTGACATGAATTAAAGTAAATAAAACTCATGAGACCTATAACCTGAAACCTCTGTGTCTTGGAATTGAGGTCTTGATAATTGCTTAATTTACAACACTGTATCATTTTAAATGCTGAATTACAAGCAATTTGAGAGAATGCTATGCTGTACCCATGACATAATGGGTATGAAGTCTTACTGCCAAAATGAATGCATCCCTACTGTAGGTTAGTTTGACTCAATTCTTTAAACGATATGGTCATACTTTCCTTATGAAATGCATGACTGGCATTACAAAGCCTTCAGGTCTGCTCTTGCAGTAACCCTTGCACCTACAGACAAGTACGTTGTCCCATGGGCACCAAGCATCCGTTGAGAGAGGCATCCGTGTCCGAAACACAGAGGGTCCCTGTTTCCAGTCCCTCCAACCCCGCTCCGCCCCTCAACACGACCGAGCAGGGCTTTGACCGCAGACATCTGATGCTGGAAAACAAACTGAGTTCACCAGTGTGTCAGTGACCCACAAGAGAAGCAGAGGCAGCTTCCTTTCAGTCCTTCGGGGTCATCATTAATAACGGATGGAAGAAATCCAGGGCTGACGCGGTGCCGCTCACCAGCAGTTCCCGGGACGCCGTGCAGAAGCGCTGAGCCCAGGATGCAGGCAGGGAGGTTGGTTTGCTGCCTGGTGTGCCCAGGCTTGCTCAGGGATGAGATGATGCTTGCTTGGTGCTGGGGCTGAGATGAGCGTTTGGGGTCTTGAACATGGTCCGGTCTTTGACGCAGTGCCCACTCCTCATCCCCCTGGCCAATGGAATGA
>NW_009597761.1:38160-42812 GCF_000690535.1 Cariama cristata | reverse complement strand
AGAGAGCTATTTAAAGGGCTGGAGGGAAACACAGGAGAGAAAACCAGACAACTTAAATAAATTTTATATCTGTAAACCTCATTCTTTTGCTACACAAAGACTTTACACAGGCAGACTTATACCAAGAGGATGAACGCAGCGCGTTGCGCACTGTTACCCTTGTCCGTGGCACGGGCATAACCAATGCATTTTCCTTCATGCTCAGATTTTCAGAGGTAGGGCTCTGAAATCAAGTTGCCCACCCTGTTTAACACACAAACCATCACCAACTCTATTTTTTAATCTTTTAATAGTGTGAGAACATCTCACGCATCTGCATCCTCTGTCTTTTTCTCTGCCCTTCCGTGGTGTCCCTATTTATAGGCTTCCCATTCGCATCTCAGCAAATTTCGTGACCTACTGGCTATTCATAAGACACAGCAGCTCTTTTCTGTCCACCCAAAAAATTGAGTTTTGGAACTGAAGCCCACCACTTACAGGTGCTCTTAGCTAAGCATTAATCAGTTGGGTTTCCATTATAGTTATTTGTTTACCTAGTGTGAAAACCTAGTATCTCAGTACAATTACCTGCCGTACGCTGGATACCTAATATGTGTTGTACATAAATTATTGAGGAGAAAGTCTCTCTCTTCAGCCTGTCCTACTGAAAGGATGGCTGCTTTTAGAGCTTACCTTTGAAACTTTGGTAGTGTTATAATTCAATCTTAATTGTGGGAGTCAAATGTTATATACCGAACTATGATGAATGTGTGAGAATTCATTTACAAGGTAATAAGAGGGATCTATTCCTCAACTGAATTTTCTGCTTTTTTTACTTCGCCCCTTGGGGAGCAGCCCCTCACCAGGCTGCAGCTTCCACCAGGACAGGGCCATAGTCCCATCTTTTTAAATACTTAAAGCCAAGAGTCACGATCATCAAGAGTAACCTCTCCGAAACACCTTGAGTTAAGAATAACGGTCAAGATAGGGCCCTAAGCCTACAAGCACAACTTAATTTTGATGCTATATACACAGTATTCCTTCACTAAAACCAAACTTTGTTGCAAAAAGTAAAATAGATGTACCAGAAAGCTCTAAAACCGTGTTCCCCCTCACCTCCCCTGACTATGTGAAACAAGAGAAAAGGTGTTCCTTTTAGTCTCCCTCCCCTGGGCTGGCTTGTTGGAGGGGATTTTTGGCTTTTGCTCTGTGCAGTCCTTGTAGATTTTAAGAGGAGGTTTGATTACATATCATTTCCCCTTTAAAATCAAAGGAAATTTGCTGGTAACAGAAAACTTGCATCTTTATGAATAATGTTGTTATGTTACATGAGTTAGCTTTCACACTGAGAAAAAACCAACTATTTGAAACAAGAGCTGGAATAATTGCATTTCACAAGGGTAACATATTACACTGAGCTCTGAAGCTCACATCACTGTTATACTTAACTCTACCCTTCACGGTAGGTGTAAACATATCAACATATCTGTTCAGCTGTAGGATGCTAAATAGGAGGAGTGCTTTGGATTTTGAGAGGAACCAACTTTGAAATGGCTAGGATGGTTTTGTGACTCTTTTCCTGTCTCCAAGAGGAGGTACGTAAACTGTTCTCATTCCTATGCCTGTATTCCCCAAATGTGAACAGGTTCTTTTCGACAGACTGATGACCGCTTTCTAGGTTGGAACCTTTTTGGGCACCAGAATAGGAAATACATCTGCAACGCTGCTGTCAAACACAGGGAAGGCAGCTGTTAGAATGACACTTTTCCTGCTTTAAAGCCAATGACCAGTTGCAAGGCTTACAAATATTGCAAAAGAGTAATCTTACCCAATTTCTGCTTCCAAACCCAACAAATTCAACAAAAAGCTGTGTCCAGGCACTCTGCCAATGCATCTGAATGACAATCCCGGCTTCAGCGAAGCACTGTGATATAACAGTAGCACAACCATTATGGTCCGAGCACCAGCTATTTTTTAACCCCTCTGAAATCAGGTTTCCATCAGACAAAAGCTGAAAATCTGATACATACAGATGTGGAAGAAAATCCTTCCCTTCCCCTACATGAGAGGTTTGCCCTGGGTTTTGCTTCAGGAGCAGGACTGGGTGCATGGATGGGTGTTACTCTAGATATTTCTTACACTGTATTTATTGTGTTTATAGCAGTCAGGGTAGTAGACAGCCAATGAATTAACATAACAGCTTGTAAAGCTGGTGTGAAATATGATTTTATATACAAAAATCTATCTGAGATCAAAGATACAGCATCAAGCCCTATGAGGCTGCCGGTTGGAAACCCAGTTGATAAAGGGCATAAGAAACAGCTAGCAATACCACATTTAAAGAGAAACTCAGCCTCCAAGTGAGCGAAGCAGGTATAAACTCCCTCGCTGAGAACTGCAGATCTAATCTCATCTGTCTGCCCATTTATAGGATGCTACACTTGGAGCATTTAAGCACCTTACAAAGATAATCATAGCCATAAAATAGGCACATGCATGTGGTCTGCTAATCCACACAGTCCCCATTTCCTTTCATCCCAGCACCAGAATACCTGCAATAATATACATATGCCATCAGGACACGAGGCTATATGCAGGCATTTTGGAGAAGAGGCTCTTTTCCTGCTATGATGAAAGTGAGAAATATCTACATTAATTTTATATTTCTGCCTGCTTCTGCTCTGGCTGTTTGCTGTCTGGTTTCCAAGTGTTGACCGCTATCGCAGTTCACCACACATCTCAGGAAAGCATGCGATGACTCCAGAGAGACTTTTAGGGACAATATTCATCCAAAACCCCCCATATTAAGGTTTAGAAGTTTGATCCTGATCAAACTGGGTGCAACAACCCCTATCTTAAGGCAGGATTGTGTCCGTTCTGTCGGGCAACCTCAGAAGAAGGATGAGAGACATAGTCTTAGAAAAAGTAATGCCAGCTGCGAGAAATGGACCTACCAGTGATAAATCAGGCTAACTCGCATCTCAAAGGAAACAGCAGGTTGCAAGCAAGGCATGGGCAATACGGGTTGTTTCTTTTTACACTGACTGCTATGTATGGCTCTTATATATAAAATAAATAATGCCGTGGTGTGATGATGCTGATTTGAGACATTATAGCTCATTCGGGGCACTCTGCTGAGGGGGAACAAACACCAAAGACCTCAGAAAGTGGCACATTCGCAAAGAGGAGAGGGAGCCAGCCGGCGAGAGGGAACCTTGCTGAGGGTCCCGGCTCTGCGAGGGAGGATGGAGATGCTGCAGAGAGCAGGAGCAAAGCCCTCACAAGAGATGGATGGAGGGTCAGGGCGCGGGACCCTCTCCCACGCTGATCCCTGTCTCATCACACATTCGTTTCCTACATCTCATCACCTTAGCTTTGGCACAACACAATACATTTTCTTCTCCACCATCTTTTAAATACAGATCACAACTCTTTATTTATCTGCAGTAGAGAGCTTGTGTGACACAAACACAAAGAAAACACACGCTGTAGCTCCAATACAGAGTATTCTGAGCTGGAAGTCACATATCCCTAGAGAAGAAGAAACCAATCCCTGTAAGGGAATATTGAAGGAAAGCAATCGGCCAGTGCTCAGCCGTCTATCTTGCTTCACCTGCTAACAGATGATATGTAGGTTGTCAGGAGTCAAATTATTTTCCTATTAATGATAAAAACTGGGCAGACTGCAGTATGCTCACCCCGACCACACAAATCTGCCCACAAGGAGTCAAAAATTAGGTTCCCTTACCATTTAGAAGCCAGAAGTTAACGCTTAGGAAAGTCCTGGCCAAAATGACCCCTGGCATCACTGAGGAACCCCCATCCTGGGGTGCTTTGCCCCGTTCCCTGTGCTCAGGTCCCTCAGATTGATTTTCCTGTGGTCCCTTGCAGCAGTACCTGCCCCGCAGCACATCCTTTTCTCCCTAGGATGCCTCATACTTCACCGGGGATCTCGGTGAAACCAACAGCACCAGCCTGTAGTAAAAGAGTTTAAAAAGAACATTTAAATCACTTGTACAAAAGCGAGTACACAAGATACAGGTAAGATACATGGCTATGGTACCCCAGATATCAGTTTTCCATAGCACTGTTTGTTCCTCATTAGTAAACATTTTCTTTAAATTATCTTAGATACTCATTAAATATTATCAGCTACTTAGAACCAAAGGATAATTATGAGTTTAATGAAGCATGTACCAGCTTGCTGAAGTCTAACGTTTGTTTCTCTGCTGGGACTCCATTTTACTTTGCACTTATCCTTCAGCAAAGCTACTCTACAAAGTCACTTTGGCAATAAGAAGTATTTAATTAGATTAATGAATTTTTATCACCTCTCCTAGGGATTAGGCTTGTTAAATCCTGGCGACTAAAGAACAACAGATTTTTTATTACTAAATGTTTAGGGATGCATTGGTTGTGTTGCTGTGGCAGTCCTCGTAAGTCAGGCTGCTTTGGGCAGTTCTACCTTGTATATCCCTCGGTAGGCGAGGGATATTTGGCAGGGACAATCTGTGCCTTCAGTTAAATCACAGAAATCAAAATGCAAATGAGGGTATGGAGACTCCAGACAGGGTTTCCAGCAGCTGACTTTATTTCAAAGTTTTCTAACTAGCTCTGTGGGAGGATTAATGAAACCACTCAAAACCACTCATCATGGGGTCCTCTCTAAAAAA
>NW_009597761.1:0-38129 GCF_000690535.1 Cariama cristata | reverse complement strand
AAAAAAAAAATGGAGGGCTGACAATCTGTATTTAGCCTTGCTCGCTAGCTGAAGAGCACAGCTACTGTCTGAGCTAAGGAAACTCTCAGGGTATTTGCTCTTTTGGTGGCTTTTTGTCACAGTCCTAGTCACAGCCTGGGAAACTGGTTTTAGATGCTGCACTGAGACACAGAAGGAGCATGGCCCCTCCATCCCAAGGACTTTCCCACTAAAAATTCATTCTGTCAAGCGACACAGGATGACATGAAGCACATTTCTTACGTGATACCGCTCAGCGATGAGCCACTGGGGTGATGGTCATCACCGTTGTTCAAAAGTGAGACACCCAAGGAGGTTATTTGTAAAATGTCACAGATTTTAAATAATGGCAAATGGACCGAGAAACATAAACCATACAGTTAATGTCATTTCTGTTCCTAAATCACCTGGGTACTTCAAAATCTCCACCTTAACGACCTGCCAACCTTGAAGGACAGGTGTCACATTAGTGCTGCGACCAGAATGGCAGAGGTCCTGCCTGTCGCGGCAGGGATCAGTCTACAGTTATCATCACTCTGGATCTCCCAATAAACACGAAACGTTAATAGCGTGTTTCTTCACTCAGTGCAGCCCAAAACCCACCTGCAAAAGCTGAACGTAGCATCACATTTCCCCTCCTAGGTTGGGCTTTGCAGCCGCTGACGGCAGAGCTGCTGCCTTCCCTCTCATCAGACAGTAACGCTGCCTTCCAGACAAGCAGCTTCGGAGAGTTTGCGGGAAGGAGAGAAACTAGTGGCAGCAAAAGAAATGACAATGACATCAATTTTAAAAGGCTGTCGTAAAGCAATAGGGAAGGGAGAACATGATGCCGATGCGAACAGATGACTTTTTAAAAAGCCGTGCCTGCGCGATTGCACACTTGCACAGGTCTGATGCGCACAGCCAAGTCTATGGGGCTGTGCAGGATTTCGTGTGCACACGCGTGTGACATGAAGGTGTCAGAACGATGTGGGGTCACCGGTGCTCCACACACGTTTGGGGGGCTCAGGCAATTTCCCGGGTGTCTGGATGCGACCAGGCAGCTGTCGCCCCACCGCCACTCCCCCCCCCATCCCCAGAACGGCTGCATCCAGCCTTACCCGCTAATGTATGCACACTTCTGTGCCCATCTGTCTTCAATAATCTGTCCCCCAGGACCGAAGGAATAATTAAGCTGTTCCATTAAGGAAAGAGGATGTTTTTGACCAGGGAAAGTAACTTCTCCGTTTAGCTCATCTCACGGACCGAGTAAAACGTGCACTCGTTGACCACTGGTGCTGGAAGTATGTAGTGATTTGAACCCGTTAATGAAGATAACTCTCTCTGCTGGCAGTGCTAGAAGAGGAGTGGAGGGTTAGAGGAGAGCACTGACGTTTATCTGTATTCTGCAGAGTGCACCTGAGTAATAAAGTCACCTCTCTCAGAAACCTTTGCCCAAGAGTGAACTCAATTCCTCGCAGCGTGTTTAAGAGAGTCCTGTAAGACACCTGCATGAATAATACCGAGTAGGACATGCTCACCGAACTTCCTGGGATGCTGGATTAGAAGGGGAAAGAAAAGATGGTAAGAAGTAGAAAGAAGGGGAGGAAAGAGAAAGGGAGGGGGAGGAAAGCAGGATACGAGTCAAAAATTGAAGCTGTAAAGAAAACTTACTGATGACATACCAAGGGGACAATGCAAAAGACAAAACTAGGAGACAAGGAATTCATGGCATTGTCTTATATATTTGTCATTGAAAATACAATAGGACTCTTGCTCTGAAAAAAAATCTGTCTTGAAATATATTGAGAGAAGCATCTTCCAATTACCAGTGCATTAAACTCCAAACTCTACGGTGTCACGTCAAACAGAGAGAGGGAACGACACTGAGGGGAAATGAGTGATTAGGACTCCATCCACATCCCAGCTGTGACAGGATGTGTTCTCACAACACATCGACTGTTTAAATCATTTGATCTTCTTATTGTCTGATAGAGCAAATTAATTATACGATCTGCTTTCATGAGGCCTCCTCGTTCAAACCCTGCAACTTTCCTTTTTTTTTTTTTTTTTTGCATTCGCTTTTTAAGTTAATTAGAGCTCAGCTTACAAATCTCACAGAAGTGATCCATGGGTGATTCTGGGTGAAGACCTATCAACTCATGGAGAAAAAGGGTTTTTTATAGCCGTCTCTGCTCGGGAGGCAGAGGATGCAGAGAAGACCATGGCTGCAGGCAGGCTCTGGGGCTTTGCCATCACCCAACGGGTCCGTTGTGCTCGCCGGCAAGGGAAAGCACGTGCTTGCTGCCCATGGGGCTGCCTTCGCTGTGCTCCCTGTTTTGGGAGGGGATGAGCTCTGCGGAGGTGGTTGAAGCAGGGCAGGGATACGGGAAGGGGGGATGAAAATTGCACGAGGGGCTGAGAGTGAAAAGGGGGGGAAAAAAAAAAAGGAGTAAAGTCGCTGGCAGGCTGGGATCCTGGCCAGTCATCACTGCCGAGGCTCTGGTAGTCACCAAGAAGCATTCAGACACTCAAAAATGCCCAGGAGGAGCGAAGGCAGGAGGATTCGCAGGCACGCTAGCACAGACTTTGAACAGAAGGTGCAGTTTGCAAAATTCAAAGGCGTGGGGCATCAGCGCATTTTGCTAGGGAAGGTCTGACATGTTGAAGTGGCAGTGAGGGACGCAGCTCTCCTTGGGGGTAATGAGTGGGGAGGTGTAAGGCACTGAGAGCATCCGACGGGCACAAATTACCCTGTACAGATGGAGAAGCAATCCTGACCTGGAGGTAGTCTTGATTTCCCGGTGCAACACTGATGAGGAAAGGTTGGTTTCTGGATGCATTGGTTTCTGTTGGAAATGGGTCGGAAAGGCCAGGAATTGACATCTGGGGCAAGCAGAAGGCACATCGCTCCGTGACCTGACTTCTGCCCCGGGATCTGCCAACCCCCACGGTCCCCACCTCCTTTCATGTACCACCAGAGCGTTCTGCTGTAGATGCCAGGAGATGAACAGGACAGAGGTAAAACGGTTTAGAGAAAGCACACTGTGCTACCATATACACACGTACATTTTATATCTATATATGTGAGAGTGTTTGACACTTACTCTATTTACCTTTCTCTAAAAATTCATCGTAGCTTATAAATAATTGCATTTATTTGTGAAATGAGATACTCAGGGCAAGGACCATCATTTTATTTGGTGTCTGTAAAGTGATTAGCATTAAGGGGTCTGCAGGTCTTTGCTGCAGATCCATACTGCAGCATAGATACTGTGGTTTAAATAGTAGTAATTAATGCAGGAAAACTTTGCATTTCTGTTGGTGAAGGTGCTTCAATCAGGTGACTTTTGTTTACATTTAATTCAAGAGCAATTTGGCACAGAGTATTCAAAGTTTTCAACAATATTCTCTGTTCCTATCAGCGTAAAGGTGGCAATTTTCAGTCCAAAGGAAAATTTCCCAGTCGTCGTTACAGGCAAACCCAATAATGGTATCTAATTGCAACTTTGACTAGGCTGCCATGATCATACCAGGATATTCAGTTCTTCCTAGCTGACCACAATTTGCAGAATAATTACTTTACAAGAATTAAGTGGGACTTAGTAAGCGATCCTCAAGAATACTACATGGCAGTACTGCTGGGCATGTACGTTGGCTAAAACTACGTAGTTGGGGTGTGAGGCAGCCGAGGAGATCACGCAATGACTTTGCCTTGTACCTTAAGGCAGGATCCACCGTGTTATGTTGCGTAACGTGTTTCACTCCAGAGCGTGGCAGGAGGTAGAAGAGACCGCGCTGTGCAGACCTTACAACTTTCGGAAAAGCCTTTGACAAATATGTGCAGCTTAATTCAATATTGCCAACCTCTGGTTTAGCACTGAAATAGTTCCTGCCTTAGAAATCTCTCTGTTTATCTGCAAGTGCAGAGATAGAGAGGCATGATGGATACGACTTAATACTATCTTTGTTGTTGCATATAGGTTTTAATTTAATTTTGCGTTACATGGCATTTACTTTATCTGTTCCGATTAAACTCATTCTTGCAGGGACAGAAGGAAGGTGACTGAAGGTGATCCAGGCGGTCTCCTGGGGCCTTAGAAATCTCTCTGTTTATCTGCAAGTGCAGAGATAGAGAGGCATGATGGATACGACTTAATACTATCTTTGTTGTTGCATATAGGTTTTAATTTAATTTTGCGTTACATGGCATTTACTTTATCTGTTCCGATTAAACTCATTCTTGCAGGGACAGAAGGAAGGTGACTGAAGGTGATCCAGGCGGTCTCCTGAGGTCTGGCTCTGCAGAGGCAGCCCCTTCTAGCCAGCCATGGCTGGAGCCGCCCGAGAATGTGATTAGACAGAGAACAGCGTCTTCAGTGCTCGGCATTGGGAGGGATTTAAAAACTAAGAGAAAGAGAAGGTAAAACTATAATCTAATTTTGAAAAATGAGGATTAAAGGTTCCATTATTCATGCTGTTTCCACTGTACGTAGGGAGGTAACAATATGTGATTTTGCTGGATAAAAATATTGGCCCCATGCAGCTAGCGTGGTGCAAGGAAATCCCTACTGTGTTCGTAATGAGGGAAGGTTAGGCTCATGCAGATGTGTGACTGTAAGCCGCTTCAGCATTCGAGCTGGCATAATAGGAAGAGATTGTTCCTTGACTTACTGGCAAGTCTGGGTATTCTCCACCATGTTGCGACGACGACAACAACAACAAAACCCCCAGGAGACCAGCGTGGCTCCGCACCGCATCTCCCCGCTTATCGCCTTCTAATGCACAAATTGGGCATCAGCGGGGGAGCTCCCAGCCTGGGGTGCTCTGGGCTTGCTTTCTCGTGAGGCTGCTTTAATTTCCTATATTTGGTAAGCATCTATTTTTACAGGGCTAGGACAACGTCTAGAAGCGTGAAGAAAAATATTGTCATTGATAATTTCGAAGTAGTTGGAGAGGTCTGCCATGGTACTCCAGAGACATCCCAGGGGCAAGGCTACCTGCCCTGATGGGCTTACAATTTAAACTGGAAAATAACACAACCAGGGACACTGGTGTGGGAAGGTGAGGGAGAAGGAGCTTCCCTGCCGAGCAAGGAGGTCACTTCACACATGGACAGCTTGTTCATCCAACATCCCTGTAGGTTGGTGCAAAAGGAGTAGATGAAGGTAGCAGCAGTGAGCTATCCCAACGAAGGATGCTTCGGAGAAGTGGGAGGAAAAGCTGCTGGAGGTTACCTGATGCATAGGGGCATCGCTTCTTCCACACCACTGCGGAGAGATGGCGATTGTGGCTAACGTCAGCAGAGCCACAGAGAGGTGCGAGAGAAATTAGGGATGGAGCACCGGCTGCGAGAGGGACAGAAGAGAAGGAAGCTGGTAAGAAAAGGGAGTGTAGTGGGCTGTCAGCCAGGGGAAACAGAAAGCGAGACCCACGGCTGGAATGACGTGGAAAAGGAGTGTCTTTGCTGTGAGCCTGCGTGTACCGAGGAGAGACCGGCAGAGCCTGACTCAGCGTGGCGGAAGGTGAGGAGCTACCTGCTGGTGTGGGGCTGGGGGCATAGGCAAAGGCAGAGCAAAAGCAAAGGAAATTACAGATTGTTCTAGTCTGTAGTGTATTCTTTGTTGCCTGGGAATATATTTGTCACCTGGTGATATACCTGTGGAGGTTACTGAAATTAATTGTATTTTTACATTTCATCCTCTCTTTCCCCCTCACCCCCCCGCCCCCGCCAGATGCACAGACACAAATTTCTATAGGTATAAATGTAACACTGGCGTTTCTTTATGGTTAGCAGCATCGCTTGTCTCAAGCCATCACATTGCCATACGAACATTTTTCCATTCCGTACCTCCCTTGATTCCCTGGGCAGATAAAGAAGTTGTAATTTCCCAGAAGAAAAGGCTGAGTTCTCCGGGAGGTTTTCTAAGTTTGTCTGTATATTGGATCACCAAGAATTTCTAGAGACATTTTCTGTGCCTGAGTAGATCTGGCTGACTGAGGTTTAAAATTTAAGTTTCTCCATCATTGCTTTAGTGCCGTTGAGATTTTTCTCACCTTTACATCCTAGCGTATTCATCGTGCCAGGGAGATAACTGAGCAGGGACACATTCACTGATGCTGACCTGATATAGACAGAAAATAGATGATGGGCAGGGACCTAAGAAGATGAATCAGAAGTAGCAGTGTCCAACACACATATAGATCCCATGTGCTGGGGTGAAGTGGGTCCACGGTAGTATTTTTATTGCTCTATAACAAATAACCCATCGTGAAAAAATAAAAATTATATTGATAATGTGTCTCTAACTTGAGGACAAAACGTACCTGAAACAAGGAGGCATTATTTCTGTGAATGTACCTGTTCTCCATTGAACACATTAGCATATTGAACGCCATATGAAAAGACACGGTCCTTGTTACCCAGATTTATAATTTAAGTTATAAATATATTACAGTACCAGAAGCGGTATCAAAATCAGCTCATGCTCTGATTCACTGAGGCAGCGTGTTGCCCCACAATGCTGCTGCCACGCTGGCTTTTCCCGGAGGTGAAGGGAAAGCACCGAGGGAAATCCAAGCCCCAGTGCCCTCGTCGAGAGTTTTGCACCGATGTCGGCGGAGCTGGGATTTCACTTGGGAGCTGTTGCAATATTCCTACATGGTTCACTCACGTTCTATGCATCTGCTTCATCCTCCGCTTAGAAAGGCACTTCCCTCATTTTCTTGTAAAGGTAGCCAGCACAGATAAGGTTTTATCCAAAATTAAAATGCTGCTGTATTGGAATAAATGACGATACAGTATTGGGCTGAAAGATTACGTTGGTGTGACTACATCAACATCATCGGGCACGGGAATGCTCTGCTACCTCGAGGCGTGGTGCAGGGAACTCGGATGATGGCACTCACTTCTACAGCGCCGTCCTCCTTGTGCCGAGGTGTTCTGTGGGGCTTCCTCCTTCCAACTGGAGCCAGAAATTGCCACTGACTAAAACTATTTTGCCAATGAAGGGATGTTAAAGAATGCCAATTTTACCAATATTACGGATATTTTAAAAAGCTGCTTATGTCAATATGACAGATATTAAAAAATCAGGAATATTTTTGTAAATAAGGATTTTTGGCTCCCCTTTGTTTAACCTGTCTTGAGTCTTCAAGATTCCTACTTTCCACTTTTCCTGAAAGATATGATTTCTGAAAACTCTTTCTGTTGCCATTTTTTCTTTTATCTTTCTTTTTCAGTTAATAAAGGCTGAGACATCTGCATTAGTATAGCACAGACATTTAGGTCTGAAGAAGAAATCTACATTTTTTTAACACCTGATGGACAATATTAAGTAATCAACACCCATTTAAAAATATAAAAATAATACATAGTTTACATTTCAAGAAATTCACTTGAGAAGTCCAAACTGACAGCTGCCTTCAGTTTACTAAACAGGTAAGTGCCTTTAAAGCAGTCATATTATTTCTCAGCATCAGTCTAAACTATTTTCAACTAGTTCCTGTAAATGGTAAAGATTGTGTTTTCCTCCGCTTTCCTGCTGCCAAATGAACTACCCCAGATTATTTCATGACATTTAAATGGTACTTAGGGCAGGCAGGCAAAACGTAAGGCATCCGTGTTGCTTTTGCCCACCACTGATGACTGTATTTTCCCTTTAGTGGACAAAGATTTTAATCCCTTTCCTCTAAGAGAAAGATTGCGGAGTCATCTCCGGGCTTATTACACAAGGGAGGTGTCACACAGGGGCACTTTTATGAATGACCCTGGCAGAGTTAAACACAAGAAATCAGTGCTAAAGGGTATGTGGCCATGTGAAACATTTCCACAGTTATTTCCGTACTGCAGGATTTGAGTTTTCTCTATTTGACCAATTATTTAATGAGATTATTTTTGTGTGGCCACCTGAAGTGATAAGAGATTGTTATCTCTGGATCACAGATTCAAAAGTAACCTAGGTGTCGTTTCAATAATCATTGTAAAATTAGCCAGCAATTTTAGCACCCTCTTCATTTTCACAAAACATTTACCCCAATGGTTGAAATTCTCACCAGATCAGGAGGGTGATGAAGGAGTGAACAAGACTGTCCCATGCCGCAGGTCCTCTCACCTGGGAGAAGACCAGGCAGGTAGTGATGGAGCCTTGCGACAAAGAAAAGCAAAGCCGAGTGTTTCAGTGATGGCGAGAGGAGACATGTAGGGCCACTGCCAGACACAGCCCACTCCTATTGTTCTTCCCAGCTCTGCTGCTCCGGGACAGGCTGCAATCACTGCCGGCCCTCCCGGGGTTGCCTTCCATCCTCGTCCAGTTCCACCCTCATGTAGCAGTCTGGAGGCTGTATTGCTGTGGACAAATTCAAAATTTCATTGCTGGTTTAGTGCATGTTCTGGCAAGATACAAAAGATACCCATCTCCGAGCCTATCAGTGTGGCAAGCAGCATGAACAATAAATTCAGAAAACGTTATATTTTGAACAACCAGTTTTGGTGTTTTCATCTGGTTCCAAAATGAAAAGGTCTAATGTTTCCTGAACACTGTTTTTTTTTAATAAGGAACGATCTGCGGTGCCAGGACGATGCAGTTTGAGAGTCACGCATATTTACTGCATATACTGTGAAGCCTGTGAAGATTTATACAGTGATCAACTGCTTCAGCATCCTGAATCATTCCAGAGGCAGATTGTCTGTAAATAGGAGACCTTGAGGGAGCAGAAAATGTAAGTAAGAAAGTGCAGTTGCTCCATCAAGGAAAAAAAAAAAAAAAACAAACTTAAAATAAGGGATGATCTTCAGTACTCAAAAGCATTTAAAAGAAAAGCTGACAGTTTTCCATACAAAGACATACTGATGAGGCAAGACAAGTCAGAGGAACGGTAGCTGCCGTATAAAACAAGTCACGACAAACCTGTGCAGCATGGGAGGACCCAGACCATAGGAGAGAAACCTTTACCCTCATGCTCCTTCCTAACAGTGCGTGGGCAGCACGACCCCAAAGAGGGACGGGCAACAATTTAGCTTTTGGGGCTTTCCACCCAGGTTTGCCTCCTCCTTCCAAAACAACCTCCTCCAACGTCAGACCTCCTTGAAGATACGAGGACCAGCGGTGGCTGTGACAGAAGCCCCACTGCATCCAAAGACCCCCTGGATGGAGGGCGGTAGGCAGGGACACAACCAAAACGACAACTCTCTGTTTTTAAGAGTGGGAGCAGTGCCCTGTACACTCGTTAGGACGAGTTTTGAAGGTGGTGCCTTGGTTTATCAGTAGAAGAGCAATGTCCCGCTCTCCTCCAGGCCTGCATGGGTTAAGCTGGGAAGGGGCACACGCACGGGGGACGGACAGGCTTGTTTGTGCCCCCTGCTATAAGTGCATTAGTAGGAAGATGCTGCAACCTTGGTGTTTCAAAGATACCTGTTTCTGGGTAGATTTTATTAACTTGAAGAAATTGCCTCTAAGCAGCTGGAGATGATTCTAAAATATCACTTCATCATGCAAAAGTTTTTGAGAAGGAAAAGAACTTTCAAGAGTCACCTTTGGGCAAATTCACAGATGAATCAAAGCAAGGAGAAAATACTCTTTACAGATCACAGATCGTGGTCCCTGCCCGCAAAAGGTAACCTGCAAGGTCTTCTTCTGTGAGAGCTCGGACCTGTGCATCATCATTTACCTATGGGAAATGAGTGCAGAGCACTTCCAAACGGCAGCGTGCACGCTTCCACCCTCTACACGGGGCTGAGCGCTCGGCGAGGGGTCTCAAACCTGCCTGAGCTGGCAGTTATCGAGAAGCCCATCTGCCATAGGAGTCTTAGCACATAGCAAGAAACAGTGTCCTTGTAACCGTGCCTAACACGGGCATCAAACATGTATGTACCAGGGCCTTGGCACGGTTAAGAATCAGGCCTTTAAACTCACATGGAGTTTATGCTTTCCACAAGCTGGCCATCTGAAACTATCACTCTTAAGTCATACATCCAAGAGACAGGAAAGTATAATCCACCAAAAATGCAGCTCGCAGAATCCTCCAAGGAAATACTGGCTCAAGCAGACCACCTACCACTTTAACTTCTGCCTTTCCCAGGCAACAGAGTTTTATCTGCTACCTTTTGTGTACTGTAAATGTAAGCAGTGAATCTAGTTTGTACCAGCTTCCCTGGCCCCAAAAGCTGACCCACTGTCTTTACTTTCAAAGGCAGAATTTATAAAGCCTGCACTGCAGTTCAGCCTTGAGTTTGGGCTGACATTTGTCTCCTTCCCCAAATGAGTTGCCTGGTTACATTTCAAGCAGACTTCTAAAAGTGTACAAATGTACTTCTTCTAAAACTGATAATCATCTTCAAGGGGGGAAGGCTTATATCCTGTTTTTTGCTGATGAGAAGGGCCCCAGGCACCCTGATTTAAAAAAATGATCTGACAAGAAGCGAAGACTCAAATGCTCCTTGACACATATACATCTGACACCTCAGATAATCAGCATAGCTTCATGGAATTAGCTGAAACTCCATCCTCACCCCCCACCCCACACTTGTCATCTCACAGCAGAAAACATGCTGAATAACAGTGCATTGCACCAGGGCTAAGCTTTTATTATATTTTCAGTTCAGAAGGGGAAAAAAAAAAATTCTCTTTTTTCTCACTGTTTCTTTTCCATCAACAGAGCTATTCTTCCCTTGATGCCATATCAAGTGTTTAAAAATTTTCCACAGTTCAATTTTAAAAGCAGTACATGAACGCAAGGAAGGAAAAACGGAAAAAGGGAAGACAAAATGGAACTGCTTGAGCTCAGCTTTCAAACAAAGAAGCCCAACCAGGACCTCTGTACTCCGGAGCTGGAAGCCCCAGTCTGCCTTCGGACAAATGCCTTCACTTCCCACTGATTTCAGCGACATCTGCATGCTGCAGGCATGGGAGAAATTGGGCCTGTCTTGCTCAAAAAACTATCTAGCTGTGCAAGATTGTGCTGATAAAAAAGAAGTCAAAGGATGTCTACGTTGTGTGAAAGCACATGGATTTGGAAAAAGAGCGATTTACAGTGTAGAGGCGTGCAATAAAAACTTTCTCCCCTCCCTTACCTGAAATATTTTTGCAACAGCTACATTTACAAGATCCCTTCTTTATCTTCATGTTCTTTGATCTATCCAGTTCCTTTGATGCGAGTGATCAATCCCTGTGTCTCTCCTCCCAAGGCTTTCAGGGAGTCTGTGCCCGGTTCTCATGACTACCACCAGTATCCCCAGTTGGGTGGCTCATCGTCCTCCTCCATCTCCACTGGCCAAATTTCCCAAAGTCTTTGCCCATAGCTCTCTCCTTGTTCCCTGGCACCATTATCCTTAGGTGTCCTCACAAGGAACGCTGACAGACAAATGACCTGTAGCCCTCTCTCGATCCTGCCCAGATCTACTTGGTTTCTGAGGATGCTGGCACCACTGTTTTTCTTGATGACCGGTATTGCTGGTCCAGCAGTCCTGTCTGTACCTATGTGTCTCCTGCCTCTTTTTCTGTGTGTTGCAGACTAGGGCAGGAACTTTCTTCTTCAGTGCCTTCGTAGTCCCTGGAGCAGCCATGTCCCAGCCCATGCCTGGACCTCCCAGCCACTCGGGTCATGACCATATTGCTGATGCAATGCTGTAGGTGAAGGGTTTGGATTTCTAGATGTATTTTCCTTTCCATATTTTTCTTTCAGCAGTGGACTGTCAGTCACCTCTGAAGAGTGAATTCTTTACCCAGGCTCTGATTATCTCCCATCTTACTGGAGGAAGCTTTTCTGCCAGCCTTCCAAGTTCTCACCTCAACTGAATCAAACACAGTTTCTTTCTCAGACTTTGCTTTAGCTCACAGAGATTTGAATTTGGGAATAAGTTAGCATCCCCATAGTAAGACTAGAAGAATTTCAGCCCACGTTAGGTTTTGGCTGCTTATCTGAGGTCTCTGAGCAACCATGGTTTCCATCAGCTTCAAATGTGGATGCTCAGCAACTTTGGAGAAAAGTAGGTCTCTAAATTCAATAGATTTCATTTGAAAAAACTGATATAAAACTGTTCTCTTTTTAAAAATTTCTAGTAGTTTTTTGCTTCTAAGAGGCTAGGTATACTTAAAAGGATGGTCTCTTCCCCCATATTTTAGAGTTGCAGGTGCCAGCAAACACCAAAACGTGCAGATAGCTGGGACAAGGAGGACAGTGGGGGACTGATGTTTTTACAGGTTTGGCAGGCAAAGTGAAAAAGCCACCACAGTAGAAGGACAGAAAATAGACAGTGAGTAGATAAGATGTCTCACCAGCCTTACAGCATTCGTAGATAAAAGGTTTGCGATCTAGCCTCGTTGTATTAATGTGGGGAGTATTTTGGGAAAGCGCTGCCATCCAGCTACACACGTTACTGCACAAGTGTTACTACTAGTGCTGTTAAGGCTTCCATTTTTTATGCTGGGCAAGGGTAGCAACTGTGATAGTTAAGACTACAAACACAGCTCATTTAACACTTTTTTTATTCACTTTTTACTATTATTTTTCAGCCATCATTTTCCGTACTTGGTTCCATGCCCACGCTGGACAAAAAAAAAGTGTTTCAGTCAGCCCAAAACTTTTATAAGTAACAAATCCAGAAAACAATTGCAGTCCCAGGACTTATTAATGTTTGCTGTGCACTCTTGCAGGTAAAAGAAACCATCCACGGACAAAGCTTGATTCTCTGTCCCGGGCAACTCCGTGCCGAGCGGAGGGCACGGCTGCACCGAGAGCAGTGTGCATCGCATGGAGCAAGGGCATGCTCAGCCTCGTGGGATTTACACGATGATCAATGGCTTCAGCATCCTGAATCACTCTGGAGACGGTTTGTTGAGAAGGGGGCATAGGGAGTAAGAAATAGAAGCAGGGAGTAGATGCACTGTTAAAGGAAGAGCTGGTACAGGGCAATTTATAGGTGAAAATTCAGATCCCCTTCTGAATTTCCTAAAAGCTTGAGGTGTTTGAGGCCAGGGCTTTGCTCCGGGCACATCTCTAGAACTGATGCGCAAGTAAATCAGGCTCCTGTATGAAGTCTCTTTAAATGTGCAAGGCATCATCAATCAAAAGGTGTAATCAGCTTTCCCCTGCTCAGTCCCTGCAGAGCTATTCTTGGCATGCTATTGGAAGAAAGCAAAGGCAGAGATGCTTTTTTTTTTTTCCCCTCCGAACGTGGACCCGGTGAGATGCCTGCCCCGCATAACAAATGCAGCCAATATCCCCTGTCTGTAGCTGAGTTTCACAGTGTGTCATCGCCGCCTCTGCCAAGGTGATTGATTCCCGGTGTCTGGGACTGTTGGGTCGGTGTCTGGTCCATGCTCATCCACAAATATTTCTACCTCATTTGACTGCCAAAATGTTTCCTTCTCATTTCTGGAACAGCGTTATCAGACATGCCCTAAAGTTTCATGAGGGAACTACAGACCAGCTCCTGCATCCCCTTTGATGTACGTTCAGCTCCACGATGCACCAGAAGCAACATGAAAGCAGGGCAAAAGGAGCCGTGTCCACCAGTGAAGCAGGAGGTGGGAGTCATTAGGTAGGAATTTTGGATGCCCTTAACATTAGCAATTGTAGAAAACCCTCAGTACGTTGCTGCCAGCCTCTGAGCTGGGCCACAACCACCTACTTTTGCTGGGGCTCTTCTCTGAAAGAGGAGCTTTACATTGGTGTCGTGGTTTAACCCCAGCCGGCAACCAAGCCCCACCCAGCCACTCGCTCACTCCCCCTGGGTAAGATGAGGGAGAGAATTGGCAGAGTAAAAGTGAGAAAACTCGCGGGTTGAGATAAAGACAGTTTCACAGGGAAAGCAAAAGCCATCTGTACAAGCAAAGCAAACCAAGGAATCCATTCCCCACCACCCCTGGGCAGGCCGGTGTTCAGCCATCCCCAGGACAGCAGGGCTCCATCACACCTCACGGTGACTGGGGAAGACAAACGCCATCACTCCCAACGTCCCCCCTTCCTCCTTCTTCCCCCAGCTGTATGTGCTGAGCATGACGCCATACGGTATGGGATATCCCTTGGGTCACTGGGGTCAGCTGTCCCCATCGTGTCCCCTCCCAACTCCTTGTGCCCCCCCAGCCTCCTCGCTGGTGGGGTGGGGTGAGAGGCAGAAAAGGCCTTGGCTCTGGGTGAGCCCTGCTCAGCGATAACCAAAACATCCCTGGGTTATCAGCACTGATGTCAGCACAGATCAAAACACAGCCCCACACCAGCTACTGGGAAGAAAACGAACTCTACCCCAGCCAAAACCAGCACAACTGAGCATCAGGGAACCTTGCTTATATATACACACACACACACGAGCAGAGACATTTTGGTTATAGAACTGGCTTTTAAAACAATTTAAAGGATGTTTGCAGAACCAGGAGGAGATATAAAGGCAGTAGATCGTCACAGGAAAAAGAAGGGGAGAAGGAGTGCTGGGAATTACCAGACCTGGAGCTGCAGCACTAAACCCATCCCCTCAGTCCTCCTCGGCACATCCGAGGATTTTATGTCAAGGTTTCCCACACTGACGTTAACCCTCAATCCGCACATTAATGGCTGTTCCCCTGCTGGGATGGTTCCGAAGATACACTGCCGAATGAAGCCTTTTAGCAAAAGGCACGGCAGTGAAATCAGATTGACCTCAGAGATTTTTTTCCTTTTTTTTTTTATTTTTTGTTATACAAAAATCTTACATAAGGGTTACAGTATATTTTGTGATGCCAGGGTGAATATCATTCACATATAGAGGTTACACAGGTGTCACTGGGAGAATGTATCCCTTCAAGAATTGTTCTAATTAGTGACTTGAGCTTTCATTTAATTACACTCTTTAATACACGTCTAGGAATTACAGAGGTGGGTGTAATTTAATTAGCCAAAAAAAAAGAAAAAAAAAAAAAGGCGCGTTTATATTCCCTTAAAATATAGGTTACACTTAAGACGTGATGGAGGTGGCACGGATTTTTCCTGGGAACCAGGTCCGTACGCCTTCACCTTGAGGCATGTTCAGAGGCAGCCCTGGGCACGAGAGCGCAAGCGTGGCTGGGGGCTGACAGCTGCTCATTAGGGTCTGCCGGGGGTCTCAGCCCAGCTCCTGGCAGACAGGTGGCCACATGACAAACAAAACCCCTCACAATTAGCACTAATTGACACTCTCGTGGCCAGTCTCCAACGAGAGGTCAGGGAGCGGGTGAGCTCCGAGGCTGAGCATCCCTGTCCTGGCGACGAAGGTCCGGGGAAGGGTGCCCAACATCACCGCTGGCACCGCCGCATTGTCCGTGCAAGACTCAGCACCGATATTTTTGGCCTTCACCAGAGCCTCCTGCGGCCGCTGACTTAAACCATCGCAGTTTTAGCTCTGCTGTGAATGCCTCAGCCTAACCTCTTTCCTCCACCGGCTCCAGGAACCTGCCCCATCCTCCCTCCTCCCTGCCCTTCACCCCCTCCCAACGGAGGCACCAGCTTTCTGGGGAGCAGACGCAGGAATCTGAATTTGCTACCATCTCCCATCTTTCTTTTTTTCCATTTAGAAACATTTCCACATTAAAAATGTGCAGTAAACTGACCAGCTGCCACCCCTTGATGCTTAATCCTCTCTAATCTGGTCTGGGAACACTGAAATGTACAACTTTTGTTTATTATGCAGCTTCCAAAAATAATTGAATGTAGCAAGTAGAGAGGGTAGCAGGAAGGAAACTAACCCCTCAGCTATTTATTTATCGTTTGCTAAGGGCTTGCATGGCACGCTCATGCCCTGAGAGCGATGTTCACCTCCTCAGAGGACACATAGGCTACTCAAGCCGTGGACTGAAAAATGCCCCCCCATCCAAGGCAGGCCCTCTCCACCTGGGAAAGAGATAGCCCGTGCCCCATAGACCTTGCAATCCAACAGCAAACAACATGGTCCTCAGGGAGGGAATTAATTGGGAGTTTGGCTTTTGTACTAGTTGGCTTGATTGACTTCATCTGAGGCCTCACAAAAGCAGTAAGTCTTTCAGAGGGGCTCCCTATAAATTTATGGCTCACAAGGCAGGAAAAAAAAAATCTCATGTAAATTATACCCTTTGAAAATGATCATGAGGTGTCTAGATGGCCCAGGGGACTGGGGAGGAAGCCTGAAGTTTCATCTCTGCCTCATTTAGCATAGGTAAGTAGCAATAACTCATTGTAATTCTCCTAAAGTAATGTAAAAGCTTAGGAAAAACAAGTTGGTTTATTCGTCTGCTTACACCATGCCCAGTACCAAAATACCCAAATACGTTGCTGTCTACAAGCATTTTTCCACATTAAAACCAGCAGGTCTCAGGACCGACTGGTGGGTAGCCACAGAGACAGACCGGTCCCCTCCTTTCATCATGGATGTCCTGTTCTCCTCTTGTTGAGAAGCCACAGTCACACCTAGATATTTTTGTGAAATGACTATTAGGAAACTCTGTCGTATGGGGAGTGCTTGAAAATACATCTGACAGTGCCACTGGCATGATGCTCCACGGTGCTGCGCGTTGAGCCTAGGTTCATCTGGAACCCCACCATCTAAATACCCTTGCCTTCAACAGCCTCCATGGCTCCAGTCATGACTTCTAATCCAAACATCTAACATTACTTTTTCTTACATGGCCAACAGCTTTTTCCATAGCATACAGCTCTTCTTCTTGACAGAAATACAAAGCCTTATACTTTGGAGAAAGGACTTCTCTCAGGATCTGACTGTCTAACTTGTACAAGAGAGAGTTCCTGGATAAGGCATCTAGAGAAAGTGAAGGATTCAGTAAAATTCAGCTTAAAAAAAAATATTTTCTACCCAGATGCATCCCCCTCGTGCCTCATTGAGTCTTTGCTTTTACTTGACCTGGGTAAAAGCTTAAAAAAAGCAACATAGAAAGCTCTGGAGGTCGGGATCCTCGCTCAGTCATCTGCAAACCGTCTAACAAAGTCATCAGTTCTTAACAAAGTACAGTATTAAGAGCATATTGTTTCACACATGCTCCTGATCATTTTCCACTTTGAAACAAGCAGCTACAAGCTCTTCTAGAGGGGTATTTTATTTCTGGCAAAGACAATCAACTTGGAAAAAGTGACTGATTGCTATGGTGCTGGTTTGCATTTCATGTCACTTTGCTTTCAAGATCTCATTAATTACATTACATTAATTAATTAATCCCGATAGCACACCTGTTGTTAAGAATTATCTATACTTTATAGATAGAGACACCAAAAGAGAGCTATTAAGAGGCTTGCTTAGGGTCTATATTAAAACTGGAAACTAGTCCAGTTTCCTATCTGGATATTTTTTATAGCTGGATATATTCTATACCCAGATTATATTTAGGTAAATAAAGGCCCTCCCTCTACCTTTTCCAATTATATCCAAGACTTCCCAACTTCTACAAATAGAGGCGACATCAAAGGAGTCACGTTCTCCCTTCCCAGTATGCAGGAGAAAGCTTGGTTCATTTATGAGGCTGTACATGTGCAAGAAAATTGTCACAAAAAGGCAATAATTGCAAGAATTCCTTCATTTGCAAGCCTTTTCTGTTCACCCCAGGTAGGGCAGACCGAAGCAGTCGGCCCTTGACTTCTACCCGGGGTGAAGGCAGAGCCAGCGAAGGGGGCCGAGCAGCTGCTGGGGGGGGACAGCGGGTGGGGGGTACGGCTGGACCAGCCCTAGGCACGGGTGGAGAGGGCAACTGGAGGAGGTGGCTAATGGCCAAATCCTCACTCGGCCTTTCCTTTCTGTGGTGCGGAGGGCAGCCGCAGTGCTGGGGGGCACGGGGAGTCGGGTCGGCCTCCCCTCTCCTCGGCTCTCACGCTTGGGGTGGGCAATGGTGTAGGAGAGCCCGGACTGGGCAGAGCACTACCCCCTCCTTCTCCAGCCACCCGCCCAGCGCAGATCTGCATTGCCCGTGGCCAGGGAAGCCCTGCCATGGGCTACTGCACTTTGTGCCAGGTGTGTTTCTACAGCAGTGCCATTTCGTTCTGAGAGAGGTCATGATGCCACAGCCAAGTGTCGAGCTGAAGGGGACACAACTGATTATTTCTCTATATAACCATCTACTGATGAGGATCCGGCTCTTCTAGTATACTAATTACACTTGACTTCCAATCTCTAAAATCTGGTGTGACCCCAGAGAAGAGCAATCAACATAATCACGTTTATATTCACCCGGTCCCTCACCCTAAGCATCATCCTAGCCACATTAAACTTCTGACTTGCCCAAATAAGCCCAGATTTAGAAAAACAATCTCCATACGAATGCGGCTTTGACCCACTTGGGTCCGCCTGACTCCCCTTCTCAATCTGATTCTTCCTCAGTAGCAATCCTACTTCTAGTATTTGACGTAGAAATCGCAATCCTACTCCCACTCCCATGAGCCATCCAATTCCAGCTCCCCAATACCACCCTATCCTGAGCCTCCATCACCATTCTCCTCCTTACGTTAGGACTAATTTATGAGTGAATATAGGGAGGCCTACAATGGGCAGAATAAATACAGAAAGTTAGTCTAACCAAGACAGTTGATTTTGACTCAACAGACGATAGCCCCACCCTATGACTTTTCTTTATGTCACTCCTACACCTACGGACACCTACACCATGTCCCCGTCTCTGCCTGATAAGATGCATTAGACATTTCCTTGTGACTCCCTTTGGGGAGAACGATGCATGGGGTGGCCAGCGATGTCCAAAACCTCTTCAGGCTGTGGCCCACCTTAATCTCAGAGTCTGCATCCTCAAAGAGGGGCCACACAAACCGAGTAACCAGCCCAACAAAACCAAGACTCCTTGCTGCTAGGCTGGATGCTGAAGGGTGTCCTCACATCTCATGGACCTCAAGCATCCCAGTTTCCTCCCTTTCCTTATTTTTCCCTCCATCTCCTTTTGTTGCACATGAGGAGGGATTGGGTCATCCCCGGCATTCCTGTGGCCCAGGTGGCCCCTCAGAGGCAGAACAGAGGTAAGAGGAGGCTAGTGCCAGCAGACATCGGCTGGGCACCACGTCCCCCCGTACCCCTTCCTCCAGCAGCCTTTTAGCATCGCTCTGATCCCAGCAGCAGAGTACTTCCCAGAGAGTTAATTTGTGAAAAGAAATTATATCGATTCAAGGGGTGTGCAGCAGTAATTCTGTCTTCGGCTTCAGCTCTGTGCAATCACACTCCATTTTTAGTGTCCAAACGATAAATAAAGATAAAATGAGCGTTGGCTTAAACAGCATTTAACAGGCATGAGTTCCCAAAGAGCAGCATGAAAGCAGGATCCATTGGTGCTTTTCCTTAAGGGAATCAATAGGAAATGCTGAATGAGTTAAGAAAAGCAGAGAATAAAAAAAAAAATAAAAAATTACTGTTAGAACAGGGGGCTCTCTGCATCACTTCTGCTGTGTATCTGTGATTCTTTTGTGTCCCTTTTTATCCTAGCCTGGAATGGAATTAGCTTTCAGTCTTTCCTTTTTTTTTTTTTTTTGTAGAAAAAAATTTGATCTTATTTAAATCAGCCCCTTAGCAGGTTGGCTGAATTCTTGAAAGCCTAACGCAGCCTGCAGATGTCTGTCTGTGCAGCCACATGGCAGAACCAGGCTTTGGGGGTCCCCAGAGCATCACACGGGACCGGGAACTTCTTGGTGCTGGTTCCAAAAATCCATATCCCTTTCCAGTTCATTACAAACGCCTATTGTTTGCCATATTTATCTGCCATCACTGCTGTTTGTTAGCAAATGGAAAAAGAAATACCAGGACTAAATTTCAGCCTACCCTTAGAATAGTGGAAAGGGGCTACAGGAATTGAATGACAGATGGTCTTTGAATGATATACAGAACCTCTGCCCCTGGGCCTGCTTTGGAGGAGCTGTTTTGGATTGTTGCTCAGAAGAGTGGGAGGTTGTTGTGTGATATGTGATTATTCCATAATAATTTTAATTATTTTGCCTGTTTTCAAACAATAGTCTGAGCCTTTTTTAATTTTTACACTCACTGAGTTGTGACACGAGCATTCTTTCCTCTGTGTTAGCAGGGATTAAAATCAAACCCTGTATCCCTTCCCTTTTTTTTTTTTCTTTCTTTTTTTTTTTTTTTAAATAATCCATGTTTAAATAAATTACCTCAGCCTGGAAAAGTGAGTTACAGGGCATTCTCCTGACGTGCGCGGCGGAGAGAAACGCGAAGGGCTGGGGAGCGGGATTGGGGGGATGGGGAAGGCTTTATTGTGTTTTGCAGGATGAGATTGTCACCGTAACAAGTTTCAAGAAGAGGCTGCTCTTTAACTCCTCTTCCTCGGCATGGAGAGCGCAGCTCTGGGAGCCTCATTTACATGCATATGGGTATCTGATTGGATCTGTTCAAAGGTACAGTAGGAGTCAGTCAGATTGCATATGATGTGCATATAAATGAAGTTCCCAAAGTGGGGTGTGATGCTTCGGGAGAGACAGGGAAAATATGCTGTCTCTGCTTCATCCAAAGTCCAATAGAAACTTGGGGATATTATTTTTTTTTAACTGGCTTGAGATAAGCAAGAATGCAAGCCCAAAAAAAAGTCATATATATGTACATTTTTATTTTTTTTTTTCTCCCCTCCCTCCCCATTTTTGGAATTTACATTTTAGACCAAACGCAGCTCATCACTGAAACCCCATAAATCGCGTTAGCCCTGCGTTATCAGAGCACGTGTTATTTGGTTTGCAGGACGACTGCAGACGCATCCCCTCCGCACAGCGCAGAGGTGCGGGGTCCCGCTCCTTCGCAGCGCACGCACCTCCCGGTCGGCATGCCGACATCGTGCATGCCTCCATCCCTCCCCTGACAAGCAGATATCAGGGGAAAGCTGTTGGGTTTTGCTGGGTTTTGGTCTTTCTCTCAGTACGGTAGATCCTGCTCACCACCAAAGCCAGGGCTTCACAATTTCGGGGGTAATCGGGGGGCACAGCAGCGTGTGGCTTCAGCTGAGCTTTGCTCTTGGGTGTAGGTAGCGAGCGCGGGGCGTGCAGGGGTCAGCTAGAAGGGATGGGTAAAAATGTCGCTTACAAGGAGGTTCAGGAGCTGGTATGCTCCAAAAGGAGCAGGGATGCTCAGAAAAATGCAGCCAAATAACATGGTAAAGGACAAAAGGAAACATTTCCCCCAGTGAAATAATCACTAGAGAAAGCTACATTTCTGGGCAACGCTGCATTTAAGCAATACCGCGGTGCTAACCCAGGACCAAGCCAGGACCCCTTTGGTCTATGGGGTCTCCTGGCCCGATCAGTGCCATAGGAGCTGGGATGGGGTCCCACGGCACATGGGTGCACCCCAGACCCCTGGGAGAGCTGCTCAGCCCCGAGTTGGCTGCGAGGAGGAATATGGGCAGATCGGGGAGTGCCCAGAGGCCATGAGGATGGGTGCTTTCCCTGAGCCTAAAGCCCACCCCGAGATGCTGCACCCATGACCGCGGAGAAATGCAAGCTGTAGGTGGGGGGATCCTGCATCTCGCCCAGGGGGATGGGCTCTGTAATATCTGCAGGTTTATTTTCATCAAATCTCGGACTGTTTCTCCGCAGAAAGCTGTCTCACTCGTCCTGCAGTTAACGCCCAACTGAAATTCAGATTACTCCAATCCCAGCATTGAGTTGAGCCTGGGAAGTGCACTCTGCCTCCCCAGGGAGACATGCCGATGGATGAAATCGAACCAGTCCCTACAGGGCACTCTTGTGCCACAGACACCAAACCGAGTAAGTGTATATCTACCCATGGAAACAAAAATACTCTGTATTCTCATCTCCTCTGCGTTACAGGGAGACCAGAAGAAATAGCTTAGACAAGTGATGAGGATGCTCTGGCAAACATCAAGAGTCCCTTGAAGCTAGATGCCGTCGTTTCAAAACCTTAACACCGCAATGCGCATCTCTAAGAGAAATGTTTCCAAAGCAATCTGAAACACTGCACTTAAAAGCTCTGTCTTTTTTGTCTTTTTCTTTTCTTTTTCTTTTCTTTTTCTTTTTTTTTTTTTTAACCTGCCAAGACTTGTATTCTGGTCTGGGTGTTTCTCATAAAACATTAGGTGATATCAAACACTTCAAGCCATCATTAGAAGGGATTTACTGTACAGCTTTAGGGATACTACCAGACATAAAAGGAGCCAAGCAGAACACTGAGCACAGGTAAGTACAACAGAGAGACATTTCCACTTCTGCAGCTTAAAAAATATTTGTTTCTGTAACTTTGGGCTACTTGCTATTTGCAGTTCGGAGTCTGAACCACTTTGCTTTGCCTTTGCTTTCAAGCTGTGCCTTGAACTCCTTTAGAAAGAACACACGACAAGCAGAGCAGGTACCAGGTCTTAATAACAGGGCTTCGACGCCGGTGTTTGCAGGGAAATACAAAGGAGGGTCACTGCTACAAGAGAGGGCTCGCAGGCAGGAGCCCATTGCAATTTTTATCGGCACCCTAGATGATAAAATGAAATCTTGTAAAACTCACCGATGACACCAAGATTGGTGGAGCGGTAAACAAGGAGAGCAGGTTGTTACAGGCTGATGGGAGTTGCCTGGATGGATGGTCTCAAGGCAGCAACGTGGATTTTAAGATAGCCGAATGCTGCGTAATTCAGGTAGTACCTTGGGGAAGGGAGAGCAGGCTCTGCTTGGGACCACAGGGCCTCAAAAAAGGATTTAGAGCCACTGAAGACAAGGGCCTCCATAGAAGCTCTCGCAGCAGTGGTGTTGCAGAAGAGACCAGTGTGGTCTTTGGATGCAAAAGGCAGGATACCTGGTAGAAATCCCAAACTATCTTGTCTCCACAGTCCTAGACACTCATGTCCATCTCTGGAGAAGACCATGAAGCAGTCCATAGACATACAAATGAAATATGAAGCAGCGCTTCATATTTCACCAGCTCCTCCGGCACGGGCACAACGCAGATGCTGAGCAAGAAGCAAAGCAAAGTGCTGGCACCCCAGCTCTTCACGTTAGATGTCAGGAGCCGTTTCGAAGATAAGGAAGCATAAGGGTGCCTGGCACACAGGGGATTTGTGCAGTTTAAAGGAGTCTTCCACCACCTGAAAAGTGACCCTCAACCTGACTCATGGCACCGTCAATTAAAAAAGTTACAGTGGTCGCTCAGCACGCTGTTAGTATTTACAATGAGCCTGGAGGTCTCAGTGGCCAATCACCCACTTGACAAAACCAAATCTTGCCAGGTTGCTGACATTAATCTGATGTCGTAGGCGATGAAGTATGGGGCAGAGAGCCTCACTCTTACATTTTAATTTGAGGATAGGTTGCTGTCTCTCATCTTTTCCATGCTTCAGTCAGGGAGCTGGACTAAACAACGTCCAGAGATCCCTTTCAACCCGAATTATTCCATGGTTTCATCATGATACCGTATAAAGAGTGAAGATCAAGTCACAGACCTCACCTCCAGACCTTGCAGGGCTTTGCTGTCCATCAGCCTTGCAAGATCTTGAGGTTCCCAGCTGGACAAAAACTCTTACCGCTGAGACGCTGCAATTGCCTCTGTGATACATGGAATAGCATGCAAAGAAATTATGTGATTTTGGCCAGCTGGGATTATTTTATAATCCCTTTTAGAAGAAAAAAAGTCTCCCAGGAAGCAATTGTCATTCTTCATTCATCATTTAAACCTTCAGAAAAAAAGCTTTGCAAATAGTTCTGTACAGTGTTCTTTACAAAAAAGTTAAACCATAAGATACATGTATGATATGCATTATATCACTTCCTTAAATTAGCCAAGTATAAGAGAGACTATGAGGTGAGAATATAACTGGTTGCTTAAGTCAAAATTCATATTAAAGTTTGGGATAGCTAAATACAGATCTAGCAACAACGATTAAGTTTACTTAGGAGATTTTTCCCAGTCCATCATATCTAAGCCTTAGATTTTAGTGATGTGTAATGCTAATCCACATTGTTTAAACGCCTGCTGCCCTTCAAAGTTTAATGCATCTGGAACTACGAGAAAAACAAGAATCAGTATCCAGTGGTGCTATTAATTATCCTTCATGGATTAAATGCTTCAATTTCACCGAGTTATCACCCTATAACAGCACTGCTCGGTAACTCTGCAGTATCTTTCCTCGCCCAAACAAGCTGAATCCCAGCATTTTTGCATACTGCTGCTAACATAGTTCAGGGCATCGTCTACATAATGCTGTTCCTGGGAGCCAAGGGTTGAGCGAGCACAAAATGTGTGTCCTGAGGGTTTCCGCTGAAGGACTTCAATGGAATAGAAAGTCAGAGGCCCTGAGAGGTCTCCCAGTAAGGATTGTTTGCCATGCCTTTGAGCTGAAAAAACTGCAAAAAAAGCAGAATATTTTATTCTTTTTTTTTTTTTTTCCCTATTTGAGAAGCCCAATCCTCTTGAAGTTACTCAGCTCTGATTTTGAAACAATTTCTTCTGGGTATCATAACTGCGGATTTAACTTCCTACTTCCAATAGTTTTATTGAAATTCACTGACATTTCACTGGCAGACCAGAGAAAACCCAGTGTTACACAGACCATACTCTGGACTTGATCCTGCAGATCGAGTCAGTAGGGAGGTGGCTTGCGTAAGGACTCCTGGAAAAGGTCCTTAGTGGAATTAATCAGTATTAAATGCGCTAACATCTCTTGCAAGCAATTGACACATTTCCTTGTAAATCAATTCCGAACCTGCTGCAATCAAATGGTGCTCTTGGCTCCGCTTTACTCTTTCTCGTTCAATATCGGTGATGTGGGGACACACGGATCCTGCTAGCAGAAAAGAAAGGTATTTTCCTTTAAATATAAATGCTTTCCTAGGCACCCAGGGAGGCCGCCTTCTCTCCCTCTATCACATCCCATCGTCATCTCAGCTCTTAATTTCCTTGACAAACCCAAGCAGCAAGAGCTGGTACTGCGAGAAAATCTATTCTTACTGAATGCTGAACATCTGTATTTTGTTTCGGGAATAAATAATAAATAATTTACACCAAAGACAAGGTACTGGGATACTATTGAGGGAGTCAGGTTTAACTGCAGGATTCAGGCTCCGTCTTCTGCTCCCTACAGAACATTTTTTCTTCAGTTTTTGCTATTTCAAACAGAACTGCTGAAAAGAGCTATCTTTTCCTGGGTATTTGCAAATGTGTACATACACATATACACACAGAGATGGAAAAAATATACAAACAGCCTAATTTAACACAGCATATGTGCTCTTCCTTCATGAAACCATGCCTAGCCTGCATTTTTAAAATAAGCTTATTAATCAGTATGAACATTAAAATAAAAAAAGTTCTAAAAGTCAGTATGTACAAATGGGTTCTTCAGCAATTCCAGGAAGCTACAAAATAAATGGAAACAGTCATTTAATGCTTATGAAGTACAGTATATCCAGTTAATCAATGCAAGAATACAAAGGATATGATTAAAATGCAGGTTTTGTTATTAAAAGGTACAAAAGGCTAACTCTCGATACATATGACTCACCTCCACTAGACGCAGAAATGGTCAGAAAATTTATGGCTTAGGAAAAGGTTGTTTTGACTGCAAATAACTGCAGGTGAAATCATAGCCAGTTCAGTGAAATTTCCTTTAAAAAAAAAAAAAGAATCAGCATTTTGATGTAAGAATGTAATTTGGAATATAAAATTTTTGCTTTGTGTTTATTTGAATTTCATTTAAATGCAAATATTTACTTACTGTATTACACATTTACATGGTCGGAGCATGAATGCATATTTTGATTAACATATTATCTTAATGGCAAATTGACATTTTAAAATGTCACATAAAAGCACAAATTAAAGAGGCTACCTTAATACAATAAACATGATGTGTGACTGAGAACAGGTACTTCCAATTTTCTTCCGTTAGCCTAGAAATACTTAATTAAGCTATTTTGGGGATTAATAAAACAGTTTCAAACCAGTTTATTAAAATACACACACAGAAGAGTTTGATCTAGCAAAAGAATTTCAATCCCAGCTAAGCAGCAAAAACTAGTCATTTCTATTAAAACCTTACAGCTTCACTCAATTCATGTTTTGGTATGCTACTCACTGAAGTAAAGTAAAAAGAATAAAAATTTTAAAAAATACAATTAAAATTCAGACATTTCAGAGTGGAAGTGCACAAAATTTGTAAAAGACACGTGAGGTAATTCCTCTTTCATGGAGAAATGATGACAAGGAAGGCAAGGCAGTGATGGTTTATTACCCTCAGCATATTGATGTATCATATTGTGAACAGAAGAAAATCGCTCTGGAGGTCTCAGAGTCCACCCCTTGACTCCTCATCACGGACCCTGCCCCAGTGCTCAGCAGCTTTTGCAGGCAGAAAACTCTTCTTCCCAATATCTAACTACGCCTCCATGACATCTCATTTGATCTCAAAAGGACACCCCAATCACTTGAATACGTTCCATTTATGCTTACTGTGCGTTAAAACTGCCCTATGTCCTTATTTTTTTCTTCTTCTTCAGAGGAAACAAAGCTAACCCTGAAATTTTGCCTCCAAAGCTCATGTTTGCTGGTGACCGTTCCTGCTACCTTTCCCTGCCCTCTTCTCTCTCTTGACTATATCGTACCTAACACTGGCCTCCACTGCCGAGCACCACGTTATCTGAGTATCTGCATACTAACATCAAATACGTAGCTTTAATTATTCTTATGTAGCGCTGTGAACGTACATTCATCATTACAACCTCCAACTCTTCTGCTGCTGAACTGCTCCCTAGACAGTTACTCCCTTTCTTGCATTTCTGCAGTCAATTATGCTACTGATGTGTAGGAGCTTGTTTATCACAATCTACCCTGTTTTTGCAGATAAATTCCTCAAATCTTCAATATAATTCTGAATTCTAGCCCTGCCCACCCATGCACTTGAAGTGTTTCCTAGTTTGGTGTTTCTCTAACTCTGTCTGAGAGTGTCCAAACCCCAGAGGAGGGGCACTCAGAGCGGCCTTGCAGGCTGGCAGTGAAGGGTTGCCCGCTATTCTTTGGCCAATTTTCCAGCTAGCCATCCACCCATCTGCGTGTAGGGCTTGTTTTCCAAATTTGCTCATGAGACTGTCATGTGAGACATGACATCAAGGAATCAAGATCTATCCTGCATGTCATTCTTCCTTCATCCGTAAGGTCCGTTACCCATAAGGCAGTTAACCTTGGCTTGATGAAGTTTATTCTTGATGAGGCCATTGCTGGCTGTTGGGTAATTTTTGGTTTTATCCAGATGGGTGCAAATTACTGATCCATTAGTATGTATGTCCAAGAATTAAGTTAAAATTGGTCTAATTCCTGGGATCTCCCCTTCTTCTCTTTTTAAGAGAAGATAGATCCCCAAGCCACCATCACTCACTCTTCTGAAGCTGCACATCCCCTTCCTAAAGCTCTGCTAATTCTCCAGCTCCTTCGGGCAGCTCCCAAGCTATCCAAATTCAGCCCTGATGTGTCAGCTGATTTGAAATGTCTCAATTTTCATATAAATTTCTTTCGTCTTCTAGCCAGAGTCCTTAGCCATTAGTTACTAGTATTAATTGTTTTAGTCATCTCATTTAATCCTTCGTAAAATAAAAATACCGAAAACTTTGTGCTTCTTAGCTTCCTCCTTGTTAGATTTTCCTCACCGTTGAAGACTGGACTGATGCTTTTTCTGGTCTTCCTCTTACCAGTAGTATATTTTCAGAATCTTCTATCTTTTATAATTAACTTTGCTTGCTGCACTTCCACTTAACTCAGTAAACACCTTGTAAAAATCATTTTTATTTTAAGAGGCGCTCACAAAAGAAAAAATGCAATTGCCTTCTGTAACATAATCAAATAGAGCTTTTTCAAAGTTACCATGTCATTTAAATATCCCGGATCAGTAGTGACATGGTGAATGCCAATGAAATACCACTTTCATATTATACCAGCATCATTCTGCCAGTAAATTTCCCCGTGTAGACAAGTCCTTAGCAGTATTCCCCAGTGTTCTCCCATTGTGAGTGACATTTCATAGAGCTGAGAAGAATAACATTGAAATGACCCTAAACCTTGATGGAGCGTGGCAAAATTGTGAAAATGCAGAGGCTTTGAATGCGAGTTATTTTAGATTTTAAATGCATCTTTCTTTTATTAATCTAGTGGAATTAGGGAGCTATTAAATACAACAGACCAAACAAAGAGAAGCCAGGAACTGTCACGCAAAAAAATTATTCCAGTCAAAGTGAGACCACCAGGCTAACAAATCTCACTGCAAAATACCCACAAGGTTACGGCTCTTTGTATGCGTAGACCCTAGTCTTACTATTCCATGCAGTGATAAATGCTAACTACACATGTTTTTTCTGGGAATTGGCCTTTAATAATTACCATAATCATGTCTAGCTCTAAATACGGGGTAGTTTCTCCACTCCTGCCAGCCTGACGGCCTTCTAGCTGACTTCTGTGTTGCCTGTGACAAGCCATGGCACTGTGAATGTCAAACGGTGCTTGGCAGCTTCACCAGGGAAGCTGGGAAGGGCTCTGAGAACATCTCCAACCATCAGACTCTTCCTCCTCCTCCATCAGCAATTGCAGAAAGCCGGTAAACTTCACTGAGGAGGCAGCAAGTCAAGGTGAGGGGGTCTTTGCGTTGGGTGTCCTGTAGTATTTCCACCTCAGCTGCGTTGAGGTAGATGGTTCCCATGTGTTGGTCTCTGCAGCAAATATTCAGGAGTACAACAAAATCTCCCTCTTCCTTCCCTTTGCAACTTTCAGACATAAAATGGCCAAACTGTCACACTCTATTCAATAAGTTCTCAGCAAATGATGGACAGAGAGGAAGATCTCAATCATAAATTAATTGTGCATCAAAGGACATCACATCTTGGAGATCTGCTCACTGGCAAAACTTTCCAGTACAAGAGTTTCTCCCCCCAAAACTGGAAACTTCTCAGGGTAGGTGATATACAAATAGGGCCACGTCCAGTTGGGTTTTGAATACCTGCAAGGATGGAGACTCCACAACCAGTTTGTGCCCATTGCCTCCGGTCCTGCCACTGGGTACCACTGGAAAGAGCCTGGCTTCTTTACATTCTCCCTTCTTTACACCCTCCCTCTTATTCAGGCTGAACAGTCTCAGTTCTAATTCCTGTGTATAGAAAGCTCACCAAGTTTAAATCCCAGTCTTAAAAATAGTCTTAACTAGGCGCTCACCTGGGATGGATCCTCTCCAGGATGCCTTTCAGCTACATCAGCAGACCACTACAGAGAAGACTTGGTTGCCACAGTCTCTGCAGTAGCTGTTGGGGATTTAAATGGGAGGCTGGTAGGTGCAACACCTTCCATCCAGCATGGTTTAGAAGTGGTAAAATTCCATTTGTTTGACAGGTTTGTCGCTGTGTTTAATCATGTTCCTTGGTTGCTCTTTGATAATGCTTGTTTTGTTCTCACATCTTTTTTTGCATGATTTTAAAATGGGTGGGGGTAGATATTTCTCAGAAAAAAAATACATATATATATTAGCTAAAGCGAGTTTCATGCAACTATAATTCCATTTAGATCACTGTCAGTGACAGGCGGAATTTACTTAAAGATATTTTCTGTGCTTTACGGTTACTCATTCATGCAAATAAAGATAGCCCTTGAAGCCAAGTCACCTTGCCCTCTCAATCATCCACCTTGCCCTCCAGAGCTCTGGGGGGAATGCTAAATTAAAATCTGTCTGCTCTGGCAGAGGTGGGTTTTTTGATATAAAGCCAGAATAATTATTCAGACATATGTTTACAGCTGCAAGGTTATATTTTGCTGAAGATTTTTTAAAGTGAAAATGTAACTTGGTTGCTAAAGGGTTTTCTGTTTAATCGCTGCAGAGGTATGGAAGACAGGGAAATTTGTGGATTTACCCTCTTTCATCTCACGCCTTCCAACTTTTGTTTGTTTAGCTCACCTTTTTTGTTTGTTTGTTTTAATAATCTAAAATTTTGGAGGCTTGAAAACGTTTCCAAGTCGTATCATTTAAGGAGTTTCATGATATTTTTGTACATAGAAACAAAGTTACACTTTTCCCCCTTTTTTGGCCTTCTGTAGTGATAACAAACACTGGTCAGACTGAAATGAAAGGGTAGAGGTAGGTTACATTAGTCATGTTAAGAAGAGTTCAATGGAGGGCTTCAAACAATATTTAAAGTTGCTTTGCAGCACTGAAAATTAGCTTAAAGGATGACAAATGCAAATTGAGAAATGCCTGGCTGGAATTTACAAACTCCTCTGTAATGAAAAGAGATCCAGACTTTAATTTTTTAACTGTAGCGATCCTTGAAGCAACAAGAAGAACAGAAGAAACCGGAGGGGAAAATTCTCAAAAGGAAGACGACTCTGTCTTTGATGTTTTAATGGCACTCACGTTGTATAACCCTTGCAGGAACAGGTAATACAATACAAAATAAAATTTCCTCAAATGCGGCAGGATTCCACTTCAGGTATTAAACTCTTGAGTAAAGAAACTGTCATAGGACTAACTTAATGAGAGACCTGAAATACCTCTAGATGTTCTTCCCCAGTTTTTATTTAACTCAGCTTGAGCTTTCAAACGATGCGTGCTGCGAACCAGGTCTGGCCAGTTTGGCAAGCTGTCCGCTTCCACCTCAACAGCTGGAACACATATGCAGTGAATGAGGTACGTAGTGCATCCTGATTTTTGTCTCTCTTTCATCAGCGTGTTGCCTAGCTGCTCTCGGAGGAAAACCAATTGTAGTTAGATCAGTGGTTTTCAGCCGTCCACCTGCCTTGAGCTTTCCAGTGCCCTGGAAACACAACCTCATGAAGCTGCAAAGCCAGGAAGGTGGTGGTCGTGAATGCCAAGGCTCTGAGCAAGTGGAAACTGGAAACACTGGGAAAAGCCTCAAGAGGTAGTAAATATTCAGAAAATTTGTCTTATAGTAAAAGACTCCAGAATCTTAGTTGTCTTATTTAAACCAAAAAAGACTTAAGAAGTGATCGACCATTATAAGCAGGCACCTTCATGAGGCAGTGACCTCTGATGCTGCATGGCTTTTTGATTCAGCAGAAAAAGACATCCAGGAGTTAGAAGCCAAAGTTAAGAAAAAAAGTAGAAAGAGATCTTTTTAAAAGGAGCGTTTGACACCTAAAAGAATCATGGGGTGAAGATTTGTGGACCCCTCAAATCTTTCATTTCAGGACTGGATAAGTTTCTAAAGATGTCGGAGCTGCCTGGGCATAGAGACCTGAGGGCGTGTGTCCTGAGGGAGGTCACACGAGATGGTCGCTGAGGTCCCTCTGGCCCTCCGGTCCAGTGGAAACAGTCAGAGACACCAAGAAAATAGTTTCAAGTTATGAAGCTTGCAAGCAGAGAGAAATTACCCAAAGCCTACAAATCCTTACTTGCAGCCAAAAATCACTTCTGATAAAATCTTTGAAATTAGCCCACACTTTATGGGGTGAGAACGAGTTGAAGGAGGAAAAAAATATTGCAATTAATTCAGAGAACGTTTGCTTGTTTGTTTTCTTCATCTGCCTGTTTCATACCACTTTATAGATAGTGGTGTTGAAGTCTTTAGTGTAATCTAATAATCAAGAGAGTTTGGGAACAAATTTATGTACACAAAGAAACTTTTACTCAGTTATAATCTCTAAGCCTGGATAATGACATTACATTTTTGAGACACTGAGCTCAACATTGTAACTGAGCCCATTCCAAGACCTATCAGCTTTCATTAACACAGCCATTCATCCCTGCTTTAATCTTTCTTCTTAAACTAATCAAACTATGAATCAAAGAAAATGTCTGTGTCCATATGGCTTAACTTTTACCGAAGTCTGGTATTTAGCTCAGGGTCTGATTCACAAAAACATCCGCCCGCCAGTCTAGATTTGTACATTAATCTCCAGGTAAGATACCTTTCTTAAAAAGAGCATACTTCATGCTGGAATTTAACACTGAGTATAGAAGAAAAGCATGCTGACATTCAGTTCAGGGGCTTAATGAATCAAACCAGAATGATTCAGGCCTTATTAGCCCCAGTTATGTGTCATTTCATCTTATACAATCATTTTCCCCACCCATTTAATTTAAGAATAATCTTTTATCACGGTTATTTTTTTAACACTTAGGAATCAGGTGGACTGCCATCAAGGCCACTTTCTGACATAATTTTTTTTTTCTTTAATGAATTGTCAAGATGCTTTCTAGTCTTTCTGAAAGCAGCTCATAAAAGGTACTTTCTTTTTTTTTTTAAAGGAGTAGGTTTCTGCTCTTTGTGGATCTTGCACAGGGTCTAGCCTCCTGTTTGACTGAACAGTGGATGTGTTAGATGGAGAAATTCCAACCAGTGGGTTGACTATTGATCCGGGAAGTAGCATTCTCCTCTCATTGGCCTTCTGCCTTTAAGGTTTCCAAACACGGGGTTGGGTTGACCAAGATTTGTCAGTAGCAGGATTTTTGAATGCCAGCAAAGGTTCATCTGCTCTCCGATGCCTTCAAGGTATCTAAAACATCAAGTGTTCTGTTTCAATTGCACTATATTGCAAAGAGGCAAGAAGCTCGGTTATCTGTAGCAATGCAAAGAGATGGACGCCATCACCAGCCCCCCTGGATTTCTGGTCAGTGCCGCAGCCCTGTAAACAAGCACTGCTCTTGTTAAACAAAGAAAGATCTCTTCTTAGAAAAGTTATTCACAGCACATGCAAGTCCTCAAAGTTTACTTCCATCGCACCTATCAGAGTAACATTCATTTACAAAGAGTCCGCTGAACTTGTAAGTGCTACTCTTTGTGACCATGTGTTGCTGAAAACAAAGGTGAAGGCACAGGAATCGAGGAGTACGATTACACCAAGTCGTACAGAGAACACCAAATCCTTGCCTCCCTTCACGACCCACTCTGGGAATCAACCTTTGAAGTGGTGTTTTGCTGTCAACACAAGTGGCTAAGGGTCAGATCCAATCCTTTTCCTCACTGAGAGTGACTCCTTACACCCCGAGTAGCCTTGCTGATAGAGAAGTAAGGAAGTGTGGGAAACCTTTGGCTGTATAGCAACCTAGGGAGCTTGTGAGCCTCTACGGTTCAATTAAGCAAAGTGGCAAGTCCATTGCAATCATTGTGTACATACATGAGCTGATATATATGCCTATCTACCTACATATATTGTATATACACATATATGTGGCACTTGCACTCATCAAATCCCGCTCATTGGATGGGATGATAAATATCAAGCAAGAACTTTTGCAAACGGCCATCAAAAAATATTCCACACCAGCACTGAGATTAAGAAAGAGGCAGAACAAGTCATGATCTGCTACAAAACATGTCTTCTTCAGTCTGAAGTACTTTTAAAACACATCATGACAAGTCTATGCAGAGCCACAGCTGTCTCTACGTCCCATGAGCCAACCTCACGTCCTCCACAAGCTATAACACAAAGCTCTCCGCTGGATCCTGACAGCCATCCGGCTCCATCCCGAGGCTGAATCCCTCTCCTATAATGGGATTTACCTCCTTCCCAAAGGTCTCACGCCCAGGATCTCTGTTGCTATCCCTCCATTCCCTCCTGCAGCCTTCAGCCACCTATGCCAGGAGAAGACGGGAGAAGCTGGAGAACTTAGCGTGTCCAAAGAAGAGCAACAAAGCTGGTGAAGGGCCTGGAGAACAACTCTTATGAGGAGCGGCTGAGGGAGCTGGGGTTGTTTAGTCTGGAGAAGAGGAGGCTGAGGGGAGACCTGATTGCCTCTACAACGACTTGAAAGGAGGGTGTAGAAAGGTGGGGATTGGTCTCTTCTCCCCAGTAACTAGCGACAGGACAAGAGGAAATGGTCTCAAGTTGCACCAGGGGAGGTTCAGGCTGGATATTAGGAAGAACTTCTTCATTGTAAGAGTCTTTAGGCACTGGAACAGGCTCCCCAGGGAGGTGGAGGGCTCACCGTACCTGCAGGCGTTCAAAAAACGTTTAGATGTGGCGCTTCAAGACATGGTTTAGTGGGCATGGTGGCGTTGGGTGGACGGTTGGACTTGATGATTTTGAGGTCTCTTCCAACTATAACGATTCTATGATTCTAACTAAACTGTGCCATATAGACAGCTGAGGTGTGACCATGAGGAGACATGGACCAGTGCAGGCAGCACTCATTCCACAGCTGTGCTTTGGAAAGACAGATTTTGGAGCTGTCTGATGGGTGAAGTTACTTTTCTGTCTCCCGGCACACAGCCACATGCTATCAGGGATGTTTTCATAGGTATCCAGAGAGAAAGACTCACGACCTTTTGCCATCTCCCTTAATACCACTGGAAGCTTTATGCTGCCTTCGAGCAGGCAATACCTCCGCTCCAACTGGCACCCCAGTGCTAGATAGACTTGTAAAACCATAGGTGACTCGAGTTAATATCATCCCTAGGGAATATGGGACTTGCTTATAACAGGTGTTATTTAGCTTTTGAAGTTCCTGAAATTGCCCAGAAGTTAAGGGTTTGAAAGAGAAGGAATTTGAACAAAATGTGTTCAAATACTTTTGGGTGTGGAGGGAAGGGAAAGATACTGAAACCAGTGTCATGCAGATAACACTAAAGCATTCAAATTTCAACATTTGAAGCTTCAGGTTAGCTGGTTACGGTCAAATTTTTCAGTCTTAGAACCTTAGTAACAGGCTTTAAATGTGGACTTAATGCAGTTAACCCTTTTCTTTGGAAGTCGAAAACATATAGTAGTTAGACATCTCCTGAAATCAGGTGAATGTGTGTGCCCAGTACTTACAGACTCTAGTAGGCTCCTCTAGTTGTAAGAGAGACACGCGACCTCCTGCTTAATCATTCGTGTCTTAAATCGGTTTGCAAAGATGCTTCAGGTGAACCCTGTGGTCCTCAGAAGAAAATAAGCAGGACCCAGATCTGAATTTTAAAGGTACATACACAATCTGGTGCTGCAAATGAAGTTAACAGAAAATAGGTATTAAGCACAGCGTTCTCTCTCATCAAGTGGTACAGTCGCAGCTTGTCCAAATCAGAATTGTAGCAGCCCTTGCAAAGGAAATATGTTTCCTATAGCAGACAGGAGAGAGAATTTATGTTCTGCATTGATGAAGTCTAGGTAAAGAAAGCCATAACCAGCAGACCACAAATATATGGATGAATGAGACAAGATCTATTTAGAAAAGGAAATTGTCCTAACTACATAAGGAGATACAGATGGGCATTATAGTCATCTCCAGTAACTGGGAGCAAATGGAAATTGCAAAACGTGTCTTCATTGTTTGATGATGAGCCTTCTTGTCAGAGCCCGGATATGGGCTCTCGATACCAAAGGACTGCCCAGCCCACATGTTTTCCCAAAGCCCGTCCGTGAGGATGAACCCTCAGTCAGCTTGCATTAATCAATGTCGCAGTATGCACCAGGCACTGGGAACATGCCTTGTCTGGCTGGGACAGAAAGGGCCTCGCAACTGCATGATGGCATTAAAAGTCTCACCATGCCCCTCTGAGATGGAGCAGGATTTTGCAACGATCCCAAGGAGACAGACAGCATTTGGGAAAGGTACAAAACTCCTCAAAGATAAATTCTCCCTGGATTCCTGTCCTCCACTTAGGCTTGGGTTGGCCAACCAGCGAAACTCATTAAGTTTCTGGGCTGTGTTTATCCGCAACCAGATGGAAGGATGACAAGAGAAATAAAGGGAGCCTAGCCAAGCTTTTTAATAACTAACACTGTTAGTACAAAACTTTGCCATTTAAAACTTTCAATTGGAATTCTACACTAAGCTTCCAGATGACCCTTTTTATTTTTCCTAATGAAACTTCTCATCCTTGAGTTGAGGGCTGTGCAGGAACGTAAGTGCCTGGAGTGTGTCGGTATGCACAGACGCTCTTGTAACTTCTCCTCCTCCTACATCTCCTTTCCTCAGCAAGTCTCAGACAAGAAAAGTTTCTTCAACTTTTTCAGCATTTCTGTTATAGCACCTGGCCAAGCCAGCCTGATCACGGAGAAAGAAAGTGACAGTGTTCATTGCCTCATCTCCTTTCCTCTCTCTGCATGGTATAACCAGCCTGGATGACACTGGAAGCCACCAGCCTGGTGTGCATCGGTCTGATATGAACCTTTACTGATCATGTTTATCCAACACCTACCCAGTTTGATCTGCATACCAAGTCCCATGAAAGCTGTGAGGCAGAAAGTGCATTTCAAAAATGTGATTTTCCTTTCAGATAAACGCATTTGACTCAGAGCAAGCTGAATTCTAACTTCTCTCCCAGATTTTGCATTTAAAAATTGCTCTTGAAAGTTGAGCAGCTAAGCGTCCAAATCTATGGGGAAAGTTTCAGCATCTGTAAGGCAGGAACTATCCTCTATCCGTGCCCTGTGCTTTCTGCTTCAGCTTTCGGCTAGTCTTGAATTTTTATTTTGGTTTTGGTTTAGTCAGGACAGTTTTGGATGCTTTCAAATGCTCAGAGGACTGCTGATCAATTAATATGATTGTAGATCCATCCCTAAAATTACCAGAAATAGGAAAGTTCTTCATTTTCACTGAAGTTACTTGTTGTTGCTTAGCTAGACCTCTTTAATTGATGTTAGTGACATCAAAAGTGAAACTGGGAGATGCCCACCCAGCTGTCACCGCCCAAAGCTGCTGCCATGGCTTACTCACCTGAAATGACCACTGCTTTTGGATGAATTTCCCACATGTAGGACATGATGCTGCACAGGACTACGTGGGAGCTTCCTTCTATATTGTAACTGGGGTCTCTAGCAAGATGAAACTTGGTTTTCCTCTGTTTTCTGTGAAGTCCCTGCGTAATACTTCAAGGGCAAAGGAGAAAAAGCTGTGTCTAGCAAAGACCATGGAGAGAGTGAATGGTGTCAGGGACTCAAAGAGGGACCAAGAGTTAGGGAGGAAAATAAGGCTAGAGATGGGAAAACAAGCTGAAACAAGAGCTGGGACAAAAAGAACAAGGAGCTGGGGATCAGAATCTAGCAGGGTGGTGGGGAGAGATTTGCAAAAAAAGATGTGCCAACAATAACTGCATTACATTGTAGGTATATACTTAAATATAAATACAAGTGGTTTGGGAGAATAAAGCCCAGCTCCCATGCATTTCAAACTGACCACCTGAAAGCAGTCTATTTGCAGCTCGTCCTCGCCTCCGCTCCTCATCCATGAGACGGGAACAGCACTGTCACCATCATCACCCTCACTGCAAAGCCATGAAAATAAAACAAACTTTCCAAAGCACTGCAAAACCCCAGTGCTGGACAATACAGTAAAACCTCAAGAAAATTAACAACTTCTGCCTGCAGAGCTGAGTTTGAATACTACACAGAGACCACACACAGAATAAGTTAAGAACAAAGTGCTGAGCAGTTGCCTGTTAAGTAAGTATTGCCCCTTCCACGTACAGAGTAAGGCCACAGCTCCATGGGAAAAATACTCTGCAATGCTACGACTAAAGCTTGTTATGCAGGGGGTAAATCAGGGGCTGCATAGAAAACTTGAACACTATTGATATATCTCTTCTGAGTGCTTGTCCACACAACAATTTCCTTTGAAAGCATCTTTTAGTGTAATAGATATAAGAGAGGGAACCAAAATTATTCAGAGCCATGTGAAGGCTTATGCTCTTGGGTGGACTCTCAGATGAGTGCCCCTTGCATGGATTTCTCTGATTTCAGATGCTTTCTGTGAACTTTCCTACAGAAAAAAAAAAAAATCCATAAATTTCTAGAAGCCAAAACAAACAACTGGTTTGCTAAATTCAAGTTTCTTCCATTTTCTTTTTTATACAGCCCCACAACCAATGGTAAGTAAATGCCTTTTTCCGATGGTACAGGCATAAAAGGTAAATACACTTGTTTGGGGGCTTTTTTTTTTTTGATTCACCAGCTTCCTTTCTAAAGAGATTGTCTCCGAATGTCTACCCAAGTTCAGATTTAAAATTATATGATCTCAGATCCTGAGGCATCCCAGCAAAACCTCCCAGAAGAGAAAGCCCAAAATGTTTTGGATCTGTGTCTATATCTCTGTATCCATGAATCTCTCTATATAAAAACATATATGTATGTACTATATATACACTTACATTTAGACTTACATTTATACTTCTATTTGGATGTATTCATATATCCATATGGATATAATAAGTGATATATCCATATATATCTCCATATATCCATATATATATATCTCTCCATATATATATATATGGATATAACAGGTGAAAAATCAAAG
>NW_009597760.1:0-25830 GCF_000690535.1 Cariama cristata | reverse complement strand
CTTTCTAACCAGTCTTCCCCCAGCCTGTACCACTGCGTGGGGTTTTTGTGGCCGAAGTGTAGGACCCGACACTTGTTCTTGTTGAACCTCATGCCGTTCATACTGAACATCCCTTCATACTGAGCACTGCTGTTGTTCCTCTTATATGCAAATATTTCATGGAAAAGAAGAGGCAAGAAGAGAATGAAATTTAATCACTGGCTTCTCCTTTCTGAGAGCCGCATCATCTTTCCATTAGCCTGTGCTGCAGTGTAGTTCGGCTGGTTTGATGGTCCTCCCCAAACAAAGCCTCTGCATCTGGTCATAGGATATTGTATGGAAATTAGTAGGGCCACAACCACGCTCTCTGCTAGTGCTGTGGGCTGCAGGTTGCACAGCCCGTACGGGGAAAAAAACACCTCTACTGGATTCTTCAGTTTCAGGAGATGTTTTCCCAAGGGAGGTGACTCTTCCCAATTCAACAGACCCAACTCAAACTTTACAAATTCATCTCAGTTGGCAGCCAAGTCCCAAGGAGTTCGTCGGGGAGGTGGATGGATTAAGAGGGCTGGTTTTCAATGGGTAGGATCTGACTTGAAGAGAAGAACATGCTTTCCATGCCAAATAAGATTGTTACTAATTCCTTTCTTCTAGGGTTTAAAACCCAGTATGCTGGCACCTGTCCCATACATTATACGTTCCTTCCCAAGCACAGCCGCAGAGTTGTCCATACATAAATCCTCATCTGCTGTTTGACAGCAAGGTGAAAGATGATGACGGAGGAGGGTGCAGAGCAGGGTGAGAAATGTGGTGTGATGGGGTTCTCAGCAGGCATGTAGTTGTGCAAAGAGTGCTGTAGCTGATGTGCCTTTGCTGATCTCAGCTGGCTTGAGTGTGCTTCTCAGGACTGGGCAATGCCACAGACGTAGCTCCACTACACCTTTCTCTTCCTCTTGTGTTTTCCAGCATCCCCTTCGATTAAGCTTCTTGTGGATGACCCGATAGTGGTGAACCCTGGAGAAGCGATCACCTTAGTCTGTGTGACGACAGGAGGGGAGCCAGCCCCCAGCCTGACGTGGGTGAGGTCTGCCGGCACCCTACCTGAGAAGACGGTCCTGAATGGGGGCACTTTAACGATACCTGCCATCATGTCAGAAGATGCTGGCACGTACAGTTGCATCGCCAATAACAATGTTGGAAATCCTGCGAAAAAGTCCACCAACATCATCGTAAGAGGTAAGCTGAGCTAGCAAACTATTGAACTTTATCTTCGAAGATGAAATGAATCCTAATCTGGCGGGATAGCAATCTTCACATAGTGGTGTCCTATGTTTCCAAATGTATTTCTGGTCATTTTTAATACTGTATGAGATGAATTAGTGTTGGCTTCAAATAGCCAGTGGCTCTTGTGCTGGGCTCAAACTTCTTAGCTGGAACAAGGGTGGCATGGTACCCCTTTGTATTGTGAAGATGCAGCAGCTCTCCCATCCAAACTGGAGACAAATGATCACCAAAGGACACCATGTCTTCTGGGCATTGCCTGTGCTGATCCCCTGCACACTGTGTCTTGGCGGTGAAAGCATCCTGAGCTCCTGGAGATCTCATTACCTACTTCACCCTTTTCTTCCTCTTCATCAGCTGAACATGTTATCGAAATTAAGGCTGTTGTGCATGCTGTGAATCTGCTGCCATCAGACAACCGCTCCCTGGGTAGGAGCTTTAGATTAGTACCTATACTTTAATTATACTAAATAGCAGGATAAATGCCTGTCTTAGATAAAAGTAAGAGAAGAGTGCTTGCAGAACAATTACTGCCAGGTGGAGAGAAACTCTCCCGGGTTGTTTATCGCTTTCTGGATAACCCCAGGGACATGGCCAGTTGGTTTGAAGAAGGAGTTCGATTGGCTGATAGGCATCATCAGAGTGGATTAATCTACCTGAACCAAACAGTTCATCTGAAACTAATTTTCTAATAATCTCATCTGTGAATGGTAGTGAAACATAAACTCCCACGCTATAGGAACTTTAAATAATAGCATGTGATTAATCATACTCAGGAGAAACTGCTGTATAAAGAGCCAGTGGTGTGAATGTTTTATGAGAGCCATAACCCCTGTTCACTTCTTATTGCCCAGCATATCATACTCTTCAGCTTTTTTTTTAGAAGCTATTTCTGTTCTGGGGGTCAGGGAGAGAGCGTTGCATCAGCCTAGGTCTGCAGGAGTTTATCAAATGTCCACAGATTTATTTATAATTTAGTATTTCCATTTGAATTTTTGACATTTGGCTTGGGGGTTTTGTTGTCAAGAGGCAAAAGCAGTCTTGTTTCAGGAACATAGCATCAACATTAATTTGCTGTGATTTACAGTGGCGATGAGGTTGTGAAGGGGAGATGTGAGTGAAACACACACTCGGAATAAGCAAAGGGAGAGGAAAAGCTTTATGTGAAAAGAAGTCTCGATATTTTAATTGATCTGAGAGACAGCACCAGAGAACCCAGAGGAAAAACCAAAGTCCCTAGCTCCCTACAGATACAAATTTCACGAGTCATAGCATAATAATAATATGCCCTCACATTTTTATTTATAGAAGGCCATGCCTATGAGATGCCTAGGAGCTGCAGGATGTTGAGCAAAATATCATTAAAATATTTGAGGTGACATTTTTCTTTTTTCCTCTCTGCTCTGTGGCCCTGTTAATTCTGAGAAGGGACCGCAACAAGGAACAACCCATTGAATAAATGAAGCACAGCTCCCTTCTAGCCCCAGTACATTACTACCTGCTCTGATTTTCTCCTTCTTATTTCTGTTAAAGGGGAAGGACTGTCTTTTAGAAAAAAATCTTTATTCCTCTCTTGATTGGTTTATCTTTACTGAAAGTGATGGTGAGTTTAGGAGCGAAATATGAGAGAAATTCTTTTCAGAGTTTTGATTTTACTTTGTGTATATATTTCTTAGCAGTTTGCCTGTAGCTAATTGCTTCTCTCTATTTCATCTCTTTTCTTATTGTTGTCTATCAGGATTTTTATACAGCAGCTGAGGAGAAAAGAGTATTTACTTGAAATAGCATCTAAGCTTTGCAGGAGAAGCATTTGATAAATGGAGTTCACTCCACTCTTCTGTCAGGTGGACTACCAATCCCAGGATTAGCCAATAATCCCCTACTTTCACCCAGAATGAAACGTAAAGTTGTCTCAAAGCATCCTCAGGGCTCAAATGAAATTTCTTCCCTTTAAAATTCGCTAAATTTCTCTGTGCATTTCTCTGAACGTGCCTTTGTTGTGTGTGCTTCATTCCATGGATGCTACCTTACTTTCAGCAACTCTTGATTTTTTTCTGGGCATTTTCCAGTCTTTGTGGCTGACTGCCCAGGTCTGTGACTACCCACCACACTTGACTTCGAACCCATGGTAAATAATGTCATATGACTGCCACACATTTAATAATAATAAAAAAATCTAAAACCAGAGAGAGTCCTTCAATAGGAAACAAGTAAAAGTAAATAAATAAGTAACAGAAGTAATTTATCCTTTTTGAAGTCAGAAATTATGTGGATCAATAAGCAATAGAGGCAACAGATGAGGCCATGTTTAAAAAGCAGATCCGGGCATTGAGACACTGACGCGCCTCCAAGGTGTATTCAGGTCAGCCCTGCGCTCCTCCATCAGTCTTTTCTGAGACCCTTAAAAAGTTGAGATAAACACAGTGAAATGGCAAAGTGACCAGATATGACGGCTTGTGAGAATATATGTCATCTGAGAGATGGTGCAAAACCTGCCTGTGTGGAAGTGCTGTGTGTTTTCTGCTTCTCCATGGTGTAAATAACTCGTAATATATGTTCTCCACTTCTGCAAGTTGTAAATAACTAGTTTCTGCAATTGCCATGTGCTACTGAAGTAGTGGTGGGATAGCTGGTGCCACTAATGGTCTCAGTGCATTGCTTTCCATTTGTTAGCTCCCAGGATATATCTGGAAGCTCCTTAATATGCATAAGCATTTAATACGTTCTCTGTTTTTTCTGCTCTTACTTGATTTCCTCCTCTTCCAGTGAGCATTGGCACGGAAGGAGATCTTTGTTCTTAAAATAAAAAACAGACTAAAGCTGCCATTGGGGCAAGGAACCCACTTAGTCGTATCTGTCTTTGGAAATTTTTTTCTCCTTTTTTTTTCCCCTCTTTTTCTTTTTTCCCCCCTTTTGATCTGTATAACTTAAAGTAATTGTAAATCCTTCCAACAAAAACAAGCTGAGTGCTTGCTCTTGGGTTCAGATGAACATGGATCCCTTGCAAAACAGCAGGCATTGCACACAGCTGCTGAGGGAAGAGACTCACTCATATGCTGCCTACTTAAGCAGTTAACGAACACTTTCAGATAAAGCAACGTCTTTTAAAGATACCCCTTTCTTAAGCAAGTTACAAGCTGCAAACTCTGCTCCCTTTGTCTCCGTTCTGAGCTGTTGCATTAGTGCCTTTCCCTTTCAGCCGTCAGATAATGTTAATGAAAGTTTTGCAAAGATGATAAAGAGAAATTGTTTTGAGTACCACAGTGATGTTCCTTAAGAGATGCAGACATAATGCAATATCTTCCGTTTCCTCCCTTTGCTTTGAACAGGAGCTCAGCAGAGGCAAATTGGTGACCAGAGACAAGGGGGTGACCATGTGCAAATAAGTGACTATGTGCCATTTACCTCTTGAAATCTTAGTGAGAAAGTCTGTGAAATAAAGAAAGTTTTAAAGAATGCTATTATCAGCGTAACTGTACCCAAAATTATTGCAAAATATTTCATTCCATCAAAGACATTGTCGTCCATCAAGATGTCTTGGGTCAAGCCAGAGAAAGAAGAAATGCTCTCTCATTTCAGCAAAGCTGGCTGCTCACCAATTCTAATTATGAAAGTTTCTTTCTAAGTATTTCCTTTAGAGTAATGAGTTCTTTAAATGATTGCAAGTCTGCTAGTATTTGAGTATTGGTGGGTGTTCTCATCAGTGGCATCTTCACATCCTGCTCTCAGACTGATGATTAGAATAGCTTCCCGTAATGTACTTCTAGACAAAACCCTTAGAAAGCAGAGGAGCTCTAAGGGAATCTTGACTCCTCTCATTCTAGTAAAACTTGATATTTTTATCCTTCTAAAAAAAGAAAAAAGCTCTCTTAAGTAGCAAATCCAACACACTCCCTCTGGATAAACAAAGTTCCTGACAACCTCCATGCCTGATGTGTGTTTTTTGCTGTGCTTGCTTGGAGGATGTTCTGGTTTTCTGACTTTTCCATGGTACAGCGAAAAAATGTTGTCCTGATGCAACGGAAATCATTTCTCATAAAGGCCAGGATGGGGGAAATTTGTTACACTTCTTTCAGATTTCTTTGCCACCCAAAATATTTCCGTTAATTTGCTTTCATTATGAAGTTGTCACTGTATACCTCTGTTGGTCTCAACTAGAGGTGAATGATAATCAATCTTCCTATGGATGTTTTGTTAATTAAGATAAGAAGGAAACACATGCACATACATTTGTGTTAAAATCAAATGCAAAACCTTGCTTACTTACAGCCCCTCGGGCCAACACACGTGGTGATATGGACACTTCTTCATGTCCCATGCACACACAGCTTTGCAGAGAGGACTTCACATTATTGCCTGGAGCTTGGTAGTTAGAGACCTCACCTGTGATGTGGCCCAAGGCTCAGTTCCTTGACTTGATCTGACATGAGAAGTTGAAAATCCAGCTTATCCCATGTCCCAGGAAACTCTTCTAGCCTGAGGATCTTTTAGACTTGGCTGTTGGAGGTTATTTTACTCCTTTAAAATTCTCTCTTCTATGTGTATGTAGAGAGGGGAGCAAAGGCATTAGAGAAATGGTAATATTGCCCTTGTAATCTTTAAGATGCTACATAAAAGCATGATTATCACAATACCATACAGATTTTTGGTGGCAATTGGAAATGTCAAAAGAGGCAGGAGTCAAGATAATCATATGTCTACGACTTCTGGAAAATTATACATTTTCAACATGACTCAAACTGGGTACACAGAATTATGAGAGCATGGAAGAACAAATGCTCCAAAGACACTGCAAAGGGGAAAATGAAAATAAAATCTCTCTGTAGCTATTGGTATGTCAATGAAAAATTAAAGGCTTTTGATGATGAAGGATGTAAGGTGGCTCCTCCATCCAGTAAGGGAGCAAAAATACCGGGTAGCATCTTTGAAGGACACCTGTGCATCAGCTTAGGAAACAGGTAGAGCCAGAGAAATATTTTACAGGTCTTAAGGTACGGAGCACTGAAATGATTTGGAAGGGTGTCAGCGTGCACCAACTTGGATTTGTTGCCTCATCAGCAATTTCTCCCATTACCTTTTTAAATAGGTCACTTCAGCTCTTCCATTGTAACTGCAACATTTTTTTTAGTGCCAATTAACTCTGACTGTGTGACTTTTCCCTTCTGTGAAGCAGAATCATAGTGTTTGGAGTTGATTTTTCAAAGGGGAGGGATTCCCTGTCAGTTTAAATATAAAATAATGACCTGTGCTCAACATTAGCACAAAGGCTTTTGCTGAACAAAAAGCGCTCTGGGGAAATACATTCTAAGGCCGAGATTGCTGGAAGTGCCTATTCCATTATGTCTTTAAAAACTGTATGTGAACTGTGTAGTAGTGACTGCTGAAAAGAAGGTGGGAAGAAAAAAAAAAAGAAAGTATGCAGATTGTGAAATAAATGAAATTTTTGTTGCTTTTGTAATAGATTAAAAAAAAAAATCCTATAATCTGGTATTACTGATGTCCATTCTCGCACACCTACTTACCCTTCTACTCTCCTCCAACAGCTCTGTTTATCGCAGAGCTTTTTCTTGGGAATTTCCCTTGTTGGTTTAGATCAGTTGCATGAAGTAAAGGATAAAAATAAGTCTGTCTGGGTACACATCAGCACCTCTGCTGTCACCCCTCGAAGATCCTCAAATGCTGTTAACTGAAATGTGAGCAAGGCCCCCACGGGCTGATGCTAAGTGCCAGAACAGAGGCAAAGCTCACAAGTTTTATCCAAAAGGTGGATATTGGGGTTTGGCAGCACCCGTGACAGTCTTCACCCGGCGGGTCACCCCGACAGTTGTGCAGCTGCTGGATGCTGGCCAGCGGCCGAGCGATGCGTCCATCTGACATACGTGATCGTTAGCTGGCATCATCTGTGATGGTGGGACTGCTGGTTGGAGATGCTGGCTCCAGCACGCCAGGTCTAAAGTGTTGGGTTTTCTGTGCAACTAGCAGAAAGACCTTTTTTCCCCTCTGTCTTTTCCCTCTCTCTGTATTCTGGGAATTTCTCACAGCAGACTGATTATACTAGTGCTTATTTCATGGCTGGAGAAAGCCAAAAGCCTTGGCAAATATCCATACACATAAAATGGGCATTACTACACCACGCAGAAGTGATGACCACCGTTGACTTCCTAATGAGGGACTGTGCAGGCTCATGGAGCTTCGTTGTGCGTGGTGCTGCATGGCCACAGGTGCTTCAGGAGGCTGGCAGAGATGAGCTGCCCGGGATGCTTCGGTAGGGTGGAAATTCAACAGCCTCTGTGCTGAATTTCAGTATCCACTGATAGTTGTGCTTTCCTTGGGGCTGACTAGAAAGCACGAGTGATTTCGTGAAAGTGCTAAGGTTTTGAAATTCATATTCCAGAATAGGACTGGAAGGGCCTGCCTGTTTCATTGAATCCAGCTGTCTTTATCCCAGGCATCCGTTTCATCTCATCTCACCTCTTATATCATCTTTTTTTTGTAAAATGACCAATTGCACCTGCAATTTCGATAGCTTTCTTCCAGCACCCTCCCAGTCCTTCCCAGGAGTCCCTTCCCATATCTCACTGCTCTGACATTGAGATCCTCTCTCATTGCCATCGTAACGGTGCTGTGGTGGATTTGTCATCCCGTGAAAGCAACTTTTCTGTGGAGTGGCATCAGGCGAGCTCTGCGAACCCCATGTCGGGACAGAGGGCTGGGCTTTGCCTTTGCTGAACCACCGTGGCAGCTGGACACCTTCACCCTGCCGAGGGCTCTCCCTGTCCTCCCTCTTGCATTATACCAGTGAATATTTTTTAATCATAATCTTAAGCAATTCACTTAACTCTCTCTTTGAACAACACTCACCACCTTGCTTAGTTTCTGTTGTGTCTTGTTGGACAAGACAAACTACCTTCCTCTGATAAAGGAAGGTTTAAAGGGACCTTTCAAAAATGTTTGCAAATGGGCTTTGGGGGAGACCCCTGCGCTGGATGAGGATGAAGAATAGCTCTGTAAATTGGAAGCTGGGCACCAGCCTGGTCTCCCGCCCCACACTGGCTCACCCGTGGGAGCCAGCACCGCTGCAGGCATCTCCCTGGGCCCTCTTCCAGGTTTTTAAGCATGAGTACATTTTAGTCAAAAAAAACAAAAACAAAACAAAAAAAACCAAAAACAAAACCAAAAAAAAAAACCCACACCCCACCAGCTAATTCTGATTCTTCTACTGAGAGATGCACCCTGTGAGTGGTATTTGTGGTATTTCAATGAGACAAGATTTTAGCCTAGAAAACCTGATCCTACAGCACATCCAGCGTGTTGCTACAGTGATAAGTTACCAGTGTGCTATCCTAAAAGTTTACAGCTCTGAGAATGAATGTGTAAAAAAATTGAGCTTCAGAGTTTAATAAGTCCATTTATTTTTATTATCTACAATAGCAGTCTCAGGCATGTGCACTCTCTCCCAGGCTGGAGTGTATCACGGACGAGTTCATAAAACGGTTCCTTATAAAAATGTAGATGGTTTATTGATCCTTCTGCCCTTTCATTAAGATTTCCTAGAATTTTTGTGTACAGAAATTTTGTTTTTAAATAAGTTTGCTGCTCTGCAAAACGTTTTGTGGTGCCTATTGGGAACCACATATCTATAAAGGTATATCAGAAGGGATTTCAAGAGGTAGTATTCATTTGATCTTTCTCCTTCTGACCCTTGCATTGTGGCTGCTTCAGGTAGCCACATTCTTTCTTCACCAGGGGAAAGGAAAAAAAGTTATCCTTAGTATTGATTGGCTAACTATTGTTAACTACTAATGCATGCTAAATTTTTTGACAAGGGTGTAGTGTGGTAGTTTAATTTGTATTAGATCTTGGCTGATTAATACATGATGAGGTCTGTGTAGTCTTAACAACATTATCATTTTTGCAGAAAAAAATTGAGTTTTCCAAAGTTTTGTCTTATCTTGAATGGACAGGAAAGGAAGAGTAGAAAGAACAGTGCACAGTGTTTTGTTCTGATGTTACCAGGATACTTTGATGACCTTGAAATGTGTTTTAAGGTACTTGTTTTGCATCAGGCAACTGCGAATGAGATTGGTAGGTCTCTGCCCAGCCGGACAAATCATTTTGGAAAGTTTTATAGGATCCCAATTAATTTTTGAGGCATTGAACTGTGGAATAAAAAAAAGTGTTGAAGGGAAATGCATCCCATGTTGGAACAAATCCAGGCGCTAATGAAATCCTGCAGTCGAATAAAGCTCATGAGCCACACAAGAAGCAGGAGATGGGGACAATCCAGGGTGGCAGCCTTGGAAACTGGGGGTTTGCTCTAGGTTTTGGAGGAAAGGCACGTACTGTGTGCTGAGTTTCATTTGCAGTGTGTGGGCGAAGAGAAGAGTGAAGATTTGCAATATATTGTTTTTGGGCATCCAGGAAAACTCAGTAAGGCTATTTTTTTAATTTTTTTTTTTTTTTTTTGACAGCTTTGGCACAAGAATTAAACTTTATAAAGGCATTGGCCCTGGAAAACACCCAGCTGTAATGTTCAGAGGATTTATAATTTGTTTGGCAAGTGCACAGCCCACTGGGGTTTGTGCCAGCTTCCGTGAACCGTTTAAATTTATATCCCAATTCTTGTCTGCCTCGTGAAGTTCTCATTTGCCTGTGAGATGGGCAGTCCGTGGGATGGGGCAGCCCCGAGCCCACAGGTCTGACCGGGATTGCATGCAGTACGTTGTCATGGCAAGCTGTAACAGCGTGGGATTTTGTAGCAAAGGAAATGTTTGGGGTTTTTTTTCCCTTTCTTCTGCTTGAGGTTTCAAAAAAGTACTGAATACCAGCTGCCAGTTTGTCACCGCTGCTTATTGGTCAGCTTTCCTTCATTTTTTATTATTTTATGCTCATGTACCCACCTTGGTGAATTTGGATCATTATCTGTGTCTGCTTAAAATCAGAGGCAAAAGCAGCCTTCCACCAGGCAGATGGGACTGGTCCCTGGCAGGACACTGCAGTTTCTGTCCCCAAATCAGCTTTATACTGGTGTGACACCACTGGGGCAACTCCTGGTTTTCACAAGCAGGGAATTACAGGCAGAAGCTTGTACAATCTCCATCCCTGGAGGTTTTTGAGTCTTCAGCAACCTGGTCTGAGCTCATATCTGCCCCTGCTTTGAGTAGATTGGTCTAGGAAGCTCCTGAGCTTCCTTCCCACCTGAATATTTCTATGAACCTATATGTCTTTGCTCTTCTGATAATGCTTATTTCTCTTGAATGTTTACTTCTAAAAGCAGTTAAAAGAGAAACCATGCTGTGTTTCCCATACTTTGATCTCGGCTTCATCTGTTTAATGGATCATATACTGAGTAACTTGTAAACTGAAATCTTCTTCATTACACAGAAGTATACACCTCCCCTTCCTTCAAAAGAAAAGCAGTGAAAGGAATAGAGGCTAATTAACTAGAGCACACGTAAAACCAGACACCTGCCATATGGCATCTCCAGAATAATAAATCCTTTTCTTTTAAAAATTAGAAGCATTTATAAAAATAGAGACAAAACCTGAAATCTCTCCACAGTATTTGCATTTAAATTGAAAATGTGAATGCATCTGGTCTTCTAAGTGCCAAATAATTACTCGATATTAAAAAGTTTGGAGATGCTCTAGTAGAAGATGTTTGACAACTTAATTGTTCTGATAGCTACTGAAAGTTACAGTTTTAAAAAACTTTAAGCTCAAACCATGTTGACAGAAGCATAATGAACTGTTGGTAAAATGCTGAGAATATGTGTCTTTTTTTAGCAAGACTTTACTTCAAGTCTGTCTTTGGATAGATTGGTGACTATAGGGAACATTCAGGCAGTGTAATTTTGTCAAAATTATCTTGCAGAGTCCTAAATACCCTATTTAAGAAATTTGAATTTTGAGAGTGGTCAACGTTGGTGCCTTCTCCCTAAAAGCTCTGTGAATGTTTATGTAGTTATGCTAATTTTTAATGTTCTCCTTATGACCCAAACAAGATGCACCCTGCTTGCTCCCTTGGCAGGCGTATTTGCTGCTGGAGAGAGTTTTTTTATGTGAAGACATCAAATAACATTATTTGCTGCTAATGTAGGTGAATCTAGCTCTGTGCAGAGCTTATGGGTGATTTTATTTGATGTTAGACTGACTTTTTAATTCTAAGCAAAATGTACAGACCTCTTTTCAGAATAAGAAAGTTTCCGTATCTCAGCAGTGGACCAAGCAGTTACAGGGTTATGGAGATCAACCGTAAGGTAAGAGAGCTGTCCCTGCTAGAGGAGAAATAAAACAACAGTATGATGTTGACCTTGGCAAACCTGATGGTCACTCATCAGCCAAGAATGCATCTGAATGACAGAGTACAAAATCAATGGAACTGCTATGCAGGCAAGCTGGCAAGACTTTTCAGTATTTAATTCAAAAAATGCTATGAGCTGGTGCTGTGCAGAAGATGTTGAAGGATCTATCCCATCCACTTTCTTTTCATCCAGTTTGCTATTTCTGCAAGAGAAAAAGGTGAAGCCTGTGGCTGCGCACAAGGTCGTCACTCTACGAGTTGCTAGGTCCTATGAACTGACTGGAAGACAAAGCACATGTTGGCAGATTTCCACAATTTTCATTTTCTGGAGGGTTTATTGCTTGCTTTGTTTTCAAGAACGACCAGGGAGGGTTACTCTTCTTAATGAAAGATATTGAAATGTGCGCTGATTTGGTCTGTTGGTGGATCTCGCAGACCCTGCCAGGTCACATCTACCATAGCTTATTATTTGAGACTCGGTTTAAACACCCCAGGGAGAGGATGGCTTCTTGTGATCTGTGGCGCAGGATGGTTTTCAAGATTGTTCAGAGACAAAAAGCAGAATCTGGATGGAAAGAGGTGTCTGTTGCCTTGCAATCACTCTTTGATTAAAAAAACCCACAAGACACTGTGATTATAGAAGCTCAGTGTTAGAATAGCACAAAAAATCAAAGGTGAGCAGTGAAAGGAGGAGATAGAAGGACTTACAGGAACCTTGGTATATCCAGAGGGAAGAGCTCAGGTACCCGATGCTGCTACTTAAGCAGCTCTATTGGCAAATGGTGTGCTGTCTCATTAAAAGTGCGCAGTGCACAGTGACAATGAGGAACCACAGATGGAACTGTGAACTGCAGCTTTTCTTTTCTCTATCCATTATTTTAATTAGTCTCCGGTAGATGTATGAGCCTTTAAACATATAGTTTAGCCTTTCTAAAATGCATCTTCTTTAAGTAACACTGAATGTGGACATCCTTCCCCCCCCCCCCATTTATATTATTCCCCCAAATGCATTAATCTTGTTTCCCTTACTGTTTGGAAAATTGACTTCTTAAAGCACCAGCTGGATGCAGAGGTTTTATCCAACAAGCTTACCATTTCAATAACTACATCCCATTAGTAAAGCTTCCTATTCTTTATTGTCCAAGAGTCACACCATGCTCCAAACTCAAAACCGCCAACACATCATGAGGTCCAGTTTCACTGGAGCAAAGTTTTCTACCCCTGGCCTGGCTACAGGTTGCTTCATTGAAGTTTGGCATGAAGCATGTGTGCAGGTTGGATCTTGGGTATGTTCGGATTTGAGGCTAAGCTGAGACATTGCTTTGCATGAGGTATCAATGTGGCCGTGATGTTCACAGCAGAATGGCGTGGCCTTAAAAAACATTCAGTTTGTAAATGCAGTGTCCTGTTTGTTATTAAAATTTTCCATAAAGGATTGCATGTCCATAACAGTGCTGAGTATGATGGACGATAGTCATTCATTAGAAAGGAACAGAAGTCATTACCTACAGGACACTTCAGAGTAGGCTCGTCTGTGTCCAGAATTGATGTGCAGACCGTACAGATTTCGCAATCCAGATAAACTTTCATTATAGAGAGCTGATATCTGCAAACTTTGTTACGTGGAATGTGGTTTTGCTCTTCCGTTTTAGAATTAGGCTAGAAGACTGTAATACTGAATGATTTTCGTTTTGTTGTTTTCCTTTGAAATATTTTGTTGGTTGGCAAAAGCAAATTTGAGTTTTCAGTGTTCCTTGTACAAAACATAATGTCGAAACGTATTTTAATGTAACAGAATGAAGTTTAACAGACTACACTGTGATATTCATCACTGAGAAGTTTTGGACAGTTGTTAAATTGTCTCTACTCAGCTTAGCTATTTGATAATATAGTTTAAGGCAATAACTTGTAGAATATCAAAGGCAATGCAGCTTTGTTACCCATGGTCAAAATAAACAAAGACTGTATTTCTTTAGAACTTAGGATAGGAACTTCTTTTTGCTTCTATTGATTTGATAGAGGTAGACATGTTAATGAAGAAAGAAACACCAGAGAAGGATTTCCATGAGTCTTTCTTCAGTGGGAATGACTTTTTATTTAGTAGAGAGATCCATCTCTGCTGGGCTTTCACATAAAAATAAATAAAGCAAAGAATATGGACTGCAGGGCGGTTTCCAAGGTGGGGTAATGGGGCAGATTCCTTTGTTGCATACATTCATTCACTTAATCATTCAGAGAAATGAATCTGAAACCCAGCCCAGTTGTATAGATGTTGAATGATAGGTTCGACAAACAGGTGTCTAAGAAAGCATCGAAAGATATTAATACTTGTTTTGTCATTTGCCTGTCTTGCAAGGGAACGTGGTAGGATGGCCCCTATCTCATAGGACACCAGTCTTTACAGACAGCTGATCAGCCGGTGGTCTGATCCCCCAACTAAAACAAATTTTTTTTTCGCTTAACAGGGAACATCTGCATATTAGTCCAAGTTTGTGATTGCTTTGCAATTAGTTACGTGTGGCATTGTAATATGGTAAAGCCCAGGCCACAGAAGTGATGCATCAGAGTAATGACATAAGTTGAAATGTGCCTTTTTCTCTGCTGTTTGAGGTTTGAAACAGATTATTTCAGGGGAATATAAATAATACAGAATTCCTGCAGTAAAACATCACTTGATGTACTACTATACATTTTTGTGTGCCTTTAATGACGGTGAACCAAGTAATTTTATTTTTTCCTTATTTCTCAGTCATGGGATACTTACTTAATAAAGGTCACGTGTTAATCATGAAATGCACCAAACCAGATCCAGGTGCTTACACCACATTATATTAAATACATCTATTCTGTATGTTGAACTTGTCTATTTAACTGACTGCTGTATTTATTTGTTGCTGAAATTCTGTATTACAAAGCTGGTGCCTTAAACCTGGACAGGCACAGGTGAGCTGTGGCTGTCACCTCCACAGCTGCAAGCGAAATCAGTGAATTTCTCCTTGATGGGAAGGAAGTTGAGTTTTTATTTTCCTCTACAAAATCTGGGAACTGGCAAAGAATGCAAGTGTGAGTAACAGCATGCAATGAGAAAAGTTGACTTCTCAAGATGTCTTGACAGATTAGGAAAAAGGTTTAGGTTTACGAATACACTCTACAAGTCTTTTAGGGACTATCTAAAATCTTTGTTGTAAGGCTATGAATCTTTTGAATTGCAGTTGTGTGAAAGCAGGATTGCTTTTTCCATCTGTAAGGCTCTAAGGAGATGAGGGACCTGGTGTGATTGAAGCAAGAGCTGGTGATAAGAGTTGACTTTCTTTACCCACTGCCTGCCTTACATCTTTCTCTCAAGAGCCAATGAATCATCCCAGTAATCATCTTTTGGTACAAAGATCGCAGCAGTAATGTGGAGAGTTGCTTCTCAGTCTTTTAAAGCAAGCAGCCTATGTCTGGATTAGCAGAGTGGAGTTTCTAGAGAATGAAGGTGGGATTTGCAGCTCACTTTCCAAGCAAGCTGTTCCCACAGTGCTATTTCTGCTTTTTTCCTTTGATGTGAAACAGAAGTCACGGCAAAGGGCTTAATCCAAAACACACAGAAGACACGGAAGGACCGTCGATCACTAGAGTGAACTTTGGATCAGATCTTCGATCTTTTGCTTGCTGTTTCTCTGCAGGCCATTGGCCTTAAAACTAAAGTCAAGAACCTTTCCAATTAGCACAGACTCTTTTTCATGCATGTGAGAAGGGAACATCAAGGAGTCAGTAACATCCAAGCACTAGGAAAGGATTGCTGCCTTGCCTGACCCAGGTGATGCAGTCAAAACACAGAAGCCCTGGTGGTTTTGGAGGATCCTGGAAGTGAACTGGATCTGGAGGTGAAGGCATTGGCACGATAAAATGCCAGTGCTGAGTGCTCAGAAACAAGTGGGATGCTGGATCTGACCCAGGTGATGCAGTCAAAACACAGAAGCCCTGGTGGTTTTGGAGGATCCTGGAAGTGAACTGGGTCTGGAGGTGAAGGCATTGGCACTTGATAAAATGCCAGTGCTGGGTGCTCAGAAACAAGTGGCATGCTGGATGCTGAGTTCACCAAACCTCAAAAATGTACTTGTGGTGATCCAAGATACAGGCAGGTCTTTACATCTGCCCGGCAGATTATCAGGTAACATTCTCATCTTGTTCACTGGGAACAGGTTAAAACAAAATTGCTCACGAGCCTTAACAAAACGTGAAGGGGAACAATCAAAACTAGTCGAGGCCACTTCTGGTGAGTGCGCAGAGGCTGGACCTCATGTGGCATCCCACTGCTCAGTCAAGGTTAAAATCAGTAATTTGCACAATTCTGCTGCTTAGTATTGCGTTTGCCGTGGGCTACACGCAGACACAAACATGAGCAAACACAAAGCTGAGCGTTCCCCAGTGTCCTGCATCAGCTTAGGAAGCAGCCAGTGGCCAATAGTTATTATGTCAAAGCCTGCAAATAGTGCAGCGGCTAATGTATTCAGTTATGGTGTTTGATGCCATTCACATGTCATGAAATGTGCATTGATGAGATATGAACATTTTTATGCATTAAAGGAGTGTTTTGGGTTGATCGGGGTGGGGGTGGGAAGATATGACTTAACCTGATGAATGCAAATAGACCTTAGTTGAGATACTGAAATGCATTTCATTACTTTGAAATGTAATTAATGAGGGATGGCAAAGACAGTTTTGTGAGGAGTTTGAGGACAAAAAGTGTTTCATCTTTGTTTATTTGATCATATCATAGTTCTTTGGGGCTTCTTTGGAGAAAAACTGGCACTTTCCTCAGTCTCAAAGTGGAGTTACAGACTTATTTGCACATTTGCTGCTATTTTGTAGTTCTATATGTGTTGATTATGTTCTGAAAGCTCTGCTGGGAAGCAGCTGTGGTTAGCATGTCTGTAGCACCATCTCCCACGTTTTGCTAGTTAACCTTGTGTCTCTTTTATTTGCCAGATCTAACCCCATGGGAACCTTCCAATGATGCCTCGAACGTAACTGATAATACAGTGAAAAGCCAGAGTCATAATCCATTGTGTGTTTCAATATACTTGATATTATATAGGGGGTTACCTGGAAATTATGGTCCAAGAACCTACACATGAGGATAATCCAAACCAGTGTTTTATGGGGATTGACCATGAATGCAAACCTGTGTGTAGAATACATAGAGAAATCACTTTTTCATTACCTGGTGGATTTGTACCGGGCTCAACTCAAGTGTTGCCAAGAGATCAGTATGTGACACGCAATGTAAATCAATCAGGTCTGAAGTCTTTTTGGAGACCACATCTAGCATGTGTGCATCTAGGACTCTATACCTTCTTGCCTGCAAGAAACAGCTTTGTGTATTCCCAGGACTGCTGAAGGCACGGTCATTCTGGAGAGGTCCTCTGACCCCGTGTTGTTCTACCAAGGTCGACCCTGTTAGTTCTGGGTCTGAGACTAGCTTAATGGAGCCCTTCATTGCTGTAGTAACTTTTCTTTCACAGACCTGAGCAGGGTCATCCCAGCCCCTCCTCTCTCTGCCAGCAAGAGTGCCCTAAAGTCTGACTTACACAGTCCTCTTCTCCATCACAGTGTAATTGAGAGTGGTTCATCTGCCCAGGAGGGTTTCTGTCCTGGTAGGTCAGGACGTTTCCAGTATATGAAGTGATTTGGAGTCTCATCAGTCTGGAGTGGGAAATCCGGATTTGATTTCTCCTTCCTACAAAGAGCTCTAGCTCCTACGATGCTGTAGCACCGGAGCTGCTACTGTCATTTTCAGAATTTGGGGAAGGGAGGTTTATTACTACTTAGGGCTGGTGGCAGTACTGCATCTTGCCATGCTCTCCATCCTTGAAAACGAATGGTGGAACAAGTCCACCAGGAATTCCAAAGAGAAGCACTTTAGGTTTTGGACTGCTTCTGGGCCAAATATTGAGTAACTCGGCACTATCCCATCTGGGACAGTTCTGGCCGTAGTCCTGGGTCCCAGATCAGAGAGAAGCGTGTCTGCCCATCACGGCCCGTGCTGCTCCCTGCTCCCACTGCCCTCCAGCTCCACATGCCTGCAACTATCAGATATCTTTGGGCACCTGTGGTTGACATCCTGGGGACATCTTCCAGGTATGGGTGGTGATTTTCATGTCCTTTGGTGACACATTAGAAATTCTGAGATACACAGGTTAATTGTAGAGATCACTGTATTTATTCTGGTGCCAAGTGAGATTAGGGATTTACAGATATTGGTTGCTTAACGATCTTACTTAACTCTGAAAAGACACTGTATTTTAAAGTCAAATTTTCTGCTGATTTTTTTGGTGACAGAAGAAAATGCTGATAGCTGTTCAGTTTTGGAGACTTTGTTCAAGTCTTGGAGAATGGAGTTATAAAAACAATATGTTGACTTTCAAACATAGGTTGTAGTAACACAGTTGTTGGATTGATTGATGTAGAGATTTCCTGGCTGTTACTGATTGTTATAGTGTGTGTGTTCACATGGCTTAAGAGACGTTAAGAGTTTTGGTTTAGAGGAAGGGAGGAGGAAAAGGAATAGAGCAAAGAGACTTTTTCCTTCACTTCAGAATTTCTAGAAACTCCTTTAACTTTTTCCATGTGGTGCACTGAGTCACAGCCCTCCTCTGAACTCCTTGTTTTTGGATATATGGAGAAATACTAGCTCAGGTGTGTGCTCTGCACAGTTCTTTGGTGGTTGGAGTTTGCTGTAGCAGATCAGGACAGTGGATGATCCAGCCCAGTTATTTCTTGTACCTAACACTCAACCTGCAGAAAACCAAACCAACAAGCAACAGCCACAAAACTTAGTTGTTTTTGTAATTCAGTGGTGGAGCCCTTTGTGGAGGCCCATGAAGTAAGTGGCTTACGGCCCAAACTTTGAGGTTCTGTACCCTTATCTTAGCTTGCAGACAGTATCATAGCACTAGCCATAAGAAAGGACAGATGAAAGTTAATGGAACTTTTCTATTAGACCTTGTTGTTCCTTTATAGGAATGAGAAACTGCTGAAATGGTCTGTATGAGCATTGCAAAGGAGAAAAAACTCAGAAATAAAAATAGTTTATTGAGGTTATTAGTAATTAATTCTGGTTGAAATGTGCTGCTCATCGTGCCTATTGAGTTCTTTTTTCTTTTCCTCTGTCTGAAAATTATTTGCATAATAAATTTACTGGGTTTTGTGTATGTAAGCATTGTTTGTTCTTCTATTTTCAAACAAAAAAGTTCAGCTGGTGTTTCAAAGTTACTTGCTGTGGCAGTTTCCAGCTGTCATACAATGTGTGGTTCATCCTCTTGAATCAAAGCGTGTGTTCATTCTGCTTCCTGGGGAACTGGCTGCAACTTTTAGAAGGGAATGAGAGATGCTTAGTAAAGACTAGTGCATTTTGGTGCAATAATTTAATCTTGATAAAAGTCACAAAACTTTCTTAAATAAATGAAATAATAATAAAGTCTTAAAAACACATCAACCACTTGGATTCTTGAATACACAGTTACAACTGAATAGCAGCACTCTGACGAAGGCCTTTCATGCCATACCTGATCAGCACAGCAAATGTAACAATTCTTTCATTCTCTGATTAAGAGGGCAGGCTTCCTCAATGGAAAAATTTTCTCACACCGTGTGTGAGGGGCTGTCCGCAAGTAGCCAGATTTTATGCTTCTTTTCCTACATTGAAAAAAACCCTAATTATTAATTAAATGTTAATTCTTTTCAAAGTTGTGAAAGTGCTAATTCAGCATGGCATTTGCAAGCTCCAAAGAGTTGTTTTGTTCAAGGAGCTACTGAGCTAACAAAATTGAGTCTGAATTAGCATTTTCACCACTTACAGAGATGTAAGGAGCCCATGCACCGTGCTTTCTTAGCGTGCTTGGTGCCTCATACATCTATTTCCATTTGACGTTACACTTTCTGTACGCAGAGAGTGAGAAGTACATATTATCCAAATTATGGGATCCAGGGAAATTTTCAACTGATAGCCTTTGCCGTTTGTAACAACATCACACTTCATTGGCTGTAAGCGTGTAAATGTATGAGAGCAGAAAGGAGGGTGCTGCAAATGGGTCCTTTACTCAAATGCTCCACATGAGGGGAAGAGAGTGGGAGGGGAAAATGGGGCAATTGGAAAACTTTCCAACAGAAGTCAGCATGATGACAAGAAATGGTGGATTTAAATATTTGTCTTCCAGTGCTTGCATTCAACCCCTGTATTTGCTTGTAACATTTCTAACTGGTATTTTCACTCTTGGACTTTCCAGTTGGAGATGGCATATATAAACATACATACATACTTATGCACACATATATAGGGGGAGAGGGATCTTGGGATTGTATAAGTAGCATTTTATATTCAGTACATTAAAATATATGTGTATTTGAAAGATTTAATGGCTGATTCTGAAACACTTTTCCAAAAATAAGTATCATACCAACACTGCTTTAGAGCAATCACTTTATTGATGTAAACAGTGATAGTTTCTGGATAGTTTTATGCTCATTTAAAGAGTGACAAGAAAAATCAGACAAGTGAGTTGCATTGTTACTTTGCTCTTTTGCAGTAGATTCATGAGGGAACGCTCGTAAAAGATGATGGTCTCACCGGGAAGATGGTGGGAAATAACATTTTCCAGAGTTGCTGTGCCCTTGCATGGGTGTAGGGCACTCCTGAGCCCTGAGCCTGCCTTTGTGATGCCCTCAAAAAACTCGTCTGCCTTGGGGTTACCATCTGAAACACTGAGAGTACCTTGTATTTGCTTTGCTGTGGGTTAGAGAATTAATTGAATTTGTGTTGCAGGCTTGATGTGGATAGAGATTCTTGGGATACACTATGCTTCTCTAAATGATAGTGTTCTTCTCTCGGTTGTGTGTGCAACCTTCAGCCTCAGGTTTCTCCTGCGAGTATGGGATGGGTTTTCCTCATCTGACAAGACTCAGCCAGGGAAGTGCAACCAAGGTGCTCGTGATGGACTGTCCTGCATGGTTTCATCTCAAAAGAGCATCTTTTTGCCTTTTCCCATTGACCATTGCCTAAAGGTGTACTTTCAGCCTCCTTACCTTTTAGAGCTGGCAGCAGCTTCCTCACCTGAACAAGGCAGCACAGTTGGCCGCCGCTGCTCTGCCGTTCGGCGAGGTAAGGCAGCCTGCCGCCGGGCAGCCGCGGGGACGGAGAGAGCCCTCCGGGCTGCCACGGGGAAGGATCAGGGTGTGTAAACCAGGGCAGGCTGTAGCCTCAGGCATGTACTTACCTCTTCTCATTTAACCAGCTGGCACAAAGCTATTTTGCATGGCCGTGTTTGTTTCCAGATAGATTGGAGATGACACTACTGGTTGTATTAGTGATGTTAGGTTGATATCTCTATTTTCTCTTCTCTCAGTGCTCTGATAGCATGGGGGTGAGGAAGAGCTTGTAAGTACCTCCAGAGACAGATAGCAAACACTGAAGGTTCATGAATTATTTTGGTTACTCTTCAGTTGTCAGCAACTCAGCCTAATTTAGGTGCTGTGACTTCCTATTTTTCATTTTGGAAATGACAAGTACTTTAGCAATGTATACTCTGTGATGATATTTGATTAAGATTTGATCCTACAAAAAATTATCCGTGTGCTAAACGTGTGCATTGGAAGGTTCAGTGACTTCTCGAGCATCACAGAATCATAAAATGGTTTGGTTTGGAAGGGACCTTTAAAGACCATCTAGTCCAACTCCCCTGCAATGAGCAGGGACATCTTCAACTACATCAGGTTGCTCAAAGCCCCACCCAACCTGACCCCGAATGTTTCCAGGGATGGGGCATCCATCACCTCTCTGGGCAACCTGTGCCAGTGTTTCACCGCCCTCATTGTAAAAGATTTCTTCCTTATATCTGGTCTGAATCTACTCTTTTTTTGTTTAAAACCATTACCCCTTGTCCAATTGCAACAGGCCTCATTAAAATCATATGTAGGCATAAAGTGAAGCACGAACATAAGTCTTTGCAAAGTCTGAATATGCAAAATTTGTACTTTATTATAGTAAACTTTTTTTTTGCATATTTCAGCCTTAAAAAAAGGACGTTTTTGGATCACCCCTGACCCATATCACAAAGATGACAACATCCAGATTGGGCGAGAGGTGAAAATCTCCTGCCAGGTGGAAGCGATCCCTTCTGAAGAGCTTACGTTCAGCTGGTTTAAAAACGGACGTCCCTTGCGAAGCTCTGAAAGGATGGTCATCACACAGACTGACCCCGATGTTTCACCTGGCACCACAAACCTGGACATCATTGACTTAAAATTCACTGACTTTGGGACATACACGTGTGTTGCGTCTCTGAAGGGAGGTGGCATATCAGATATCAGCATTGATGTCAACATCTCCAGCAGTACAGGTAAGGAGACTTTCTTTGGTATCAGTTTTACTTTGATATAGCCAAGCTATAGCTTTCCTTTACTCGGGGAAGAGGGGTGTATACACAGAGCACTTCTCACCACGAGGATATCCAAGAGGACCCTAGATCAGGGACTGAGTTGCTTTGATTAAAGGACAGAAACCTGAATAAGTGGCATGTGGTGCACTCTCCCAAGAACATACTAGTATCCGATTTATCCAGAAATGTCCTCTTTTACTGTCAGAAAAGTTATTGTTTCTATAAAAGGATTTTGACCTTTATTTAGGACTTCAAGGCATCCAGAGTTGTGAAAATACAACTAGTAGGAAATTACAAGGAGAAAAAGGAGGGTGTTATGTTAACCAAACTGAATCCATCCAGTTGCTCTAATCGAACAGAAAGTGCCAAGTACAGAGGAAGGAGCTTTTTTTTCTTAAAGATTGCACATTGCATGTTGGTGAATCATGCTGTTCCCAATAAAGAAAAAGTTCAAGGTATCTGTTACGTGTATTTCCAGATCAGTGATTGAAACATCTCTCTTTGATGAGCCTTGCCTATTGCTTTGACTGATAATAAATACCTTGTACTATGGAGTAGGAATATGTAACAAAATGGTAATTGCCTGCTTTTCTTTGTCTCATTGCTAATAGCTGGTTTGTAACCAATAGATTTCATAGACTTTTCCCCCCAATAGTTGACCTTAATAACTGAGATAGTCCATGTTAATAAAATAAACTAGAAAACATTCTTAATGCAGGATTTTTTCCTACCAAAAATTAGTTACAAGCGGAAAAAAAAAAAAAAAAAGGTTGTTGCTGGTTGATTTCTACAGAGGAGGATAAAAAAAGCATTTCTGGTTCTAGAACACTATTTTATGTTAAAATGCAGAGGAAAATAGTGTCAGTATTATATCTACTATCCATCCTGTCTTTTATATGAAGCGTTGCTGTGCTTTTCCTCAGATTGTGCTTGTTATTCAGTGGCATGAGGCACATGGTACATGCAGTTTAGAAATAAAACAACAAAGAACACACTGGAAAACATTTTTATAGCATGGAAGGAAAATGTTTAATAAACATCTTTTGACCCTTTTTTTACCAAACATATTCAAGCATATGCTTTCTACTTTTTAAAAAAGATTAAATGCACACTTTTGCCTCAAAGAGTATATCCACAGTTCTGTCCTCCAAATTTTAGGTCATCAGTAATACTTTGCAAGTACATGTCACATCTAAGCAATCTCTCTTACAACGTTCTTGATAAATTATTGTTTAGATTTTAATACATGAGCCTGCCCTCCACGTTCAGTACGATACTGGTACCATGGATCCCGGATGAGCACCACATCACTTCTGACATGAGTCTGGAAGGTTTGCCTACTTAAAGGGTTTCGTAAAGAAAATGATGTACCGCAGGGAGATGAGACACAATTGATCTGTGGTTTGGATAGGAGCCTGGGAAGTAAAGCCATGTGATTGAGTTTGGGGACCGCTTAACCAAAATGAACATATGTAAGCCCATGGGACTGGATAGGAGGTACCTAAGGGAACTGACCAGTGTCACTTTGAGGCCACTTTATTATCTTTGAAAAGTTGTGGTGACCTAAGGAGATCCAACAAAGACTGGAAAAACTGAAATGTTAATCCATCTTCCAAGAATGCAAGAAGGAGATACAAGGGAGTACAGACCAGTCATCCTCACCTCAGTCCTTGGGAAGGTCAGGGAGCATGTTCTCCTAGAAGCCATGTCAATCCACATGAAGAACCAGGAGGTGGAAACAACCAGCATGGATTATCAGAAGCAAACTGTGCCTGACCCAGCCTGGTTGCCTACTGTGATAAGAAGACTGTCTCTGTGGGCAACAGGAGGGAAGGGAAGCTGTTCGCCTTGACTTTAGTAAAGCCTTCAGCACAGTCTTTTGTAGCACCTTTATAGCCAAACTGGTGGAGCATAGTTTGGAGAGGTGGACTGGGCATAAGGTGTGTTTGGAAAATGAGATGCAGAGAGTTGTGTTCACTGATGGAGAGTCAAAATTTGTGTATGTATAAGTGAACAAGCAGCCAGCATTTGCCACAGCAGTTCACCTTTCTGTGTCCTACTCTGAAACATAATGCACGCTTACACAAACCTTGAGAGACAGGAGAAACTCACGAATTTATTTAGGTTAGTTAGTTCTTATTTTATTATTTGCTATTTATTTTCTATTTGTGTTATTGTTCAGAGATCCATGAATATTTTACTTCTTTTTCCTAAATTTTGTAAGTATAAACCAGAAGTATTTATTTTTACTGTTTGACAACTCTTGAAACAATTTCGCACAATTTTGTGGACTTCTAGTTAATTCAGAATAACTATGCTAGAGCAATGCAAGGAGCTTTGGGTGGCAGTTGTGGAGGACTGTTCCCTTGCAGTGGTACAGACTGGGCCTGCCTGGCCAGGGAGCAGCTCTGCGGCGTCCCAGTAGGCAGCAAGTGGAAATGAACAGCAGTGGAGGCCAATGGATATGATGTCCAGTTTTGGACCCCCAATGCAGGACAACCTTCAATGAACTGGGATGAGTAAAGTGGAGACCATCAAGAAGATGGTCAAGAGTGGCTGGGGGAAGGGGGCTTGTCCAGCCTGGAGGAGAGACACCCCTGGGGCACCTAACAGCAGCTGTCCCCTACCTATAAGGGATGCATCAAGAGGATGGAACTGGGCTCTTCACAGCAGTGTGTGCTGGGAAGGTGAGAAGCAACCGACATGAGTTGCAATGAGAAGTTCAGACTGGATATAAGGAGCAAGTTTTCCCCATGAGGAAGTCCAGACGGGAAACAGAGACATTGTGTCATCTCCATCCCGGGAGGTTTTGAAGACCTGATAAAGCCCTGAGCAACCGGGTCTGACCTCACATCTGGCCATGTTTTAAGCCTTGGCTTGAACTAGAGAACTCCAGAGCTCCCTTCCCACCTCTGTTACCCCATGAAGACTGTAAGGATAGAAATGCTTACCAACAGATTCATGGACAAGGGAACAGCCTGTCTCTTTGCCAAAATAAACATGTTCTTCAAGCTTATTAATGCACATCTTACTAACAGGTAAAGAACTGAGAGGATTATTATAGGGTAAGAGCCGAGTTTGGCATGATGGATGGCAGTTGCGTGTAAACTTTGTTACCTGCTTACCAGGCTGAAGTGGACAGTGACATTTGTGCAGTCATGCATTGCCCATCTGGCAGACGGTAACTGCTATATTATCTGTACTTGCTGGGGAATCATTTGGGAAATTGATGGGATTTATTGGAATCATCCATTAGATGGCCATACCTATAAGCTTGTCACAATTTCTGCAGGCAGTGATGAATTATGTCAGCTCTTAAATTTAGTGTCCCATAACACTCAAGAAAATCAGAAAGGGGGAATTAAAACTAGCATTTGGGATCAGCCTTATTTAGCATCTTAAAAGAAATTCTGCCTATTTGTATGACTTCATTACCCGATTAAGTGGAAGCTGAAATAGTTTCAGTGTGCTTTTGAAGGTCATTACTGATTCATCAAGATTCATTACTGCTGTGGTAATTATGAACATAACGCCTAGGCACAAACACGTTTTCCAAATGCCAGGACTTGCATGGATATATTAATATCGTACTGTGTGTCTATTTGCTGGTTTTGGGGAGAATTCTCTCTTCTTGACGTGCACGGGGTTCCTCCTGGAGTGACCAAGTGAGGCAGGAGGGGCCGTGTCACCTCGTAAGGACGGAGGGAGATGGTTGGGTCTCCTCTGTCCCTCCAGCAGATTGGAAAGGAACATGTGGCAGTGCAAGGGACATACCAGCCTCTTGGCATACTTGGCATTGCACTTGTTTAGCAGGAATATTTTTCCCTTGACATTTTGTACTTTCAG
>NW_009597759.1:0-27493 GCF_000690535.1 Cariama cristata | reverse complement strand
ATACTGCAGTACCAAGTACTCACCTTTCTCAGTAATTTGCAGCAAAGTGGAAGAAGTTGGCGTAACAGAGTCAGCACGTTCCTTGTTTTTAGAATGCATGCATCAACCTAGACAAGGCAATGGAGTCAAGGAAGACCACTCATTACTTTTATTAGGCAATTGCTTAATGCATGAGATGATAAACTATTTCAAGCTTGAATAGGTAATATTTGTCCTTCAGAAATCCCTTCTCATCAAAAGGTTTTGCCTACCTTTTTAAAATTTCTTTATATAGTAAATGTAAAGCAACAGCATCCCTTCTGTTAACCCAAGACTTGAGCTAGGAAGCAGAAGGGAATGACACACATCCCAGGAGAAGGAACTAATAATAATATAATATTAAACAGTAACGTAAGTGTCCTGGAAAGCAGCTCTCACCATCCAAGTATGATTCATCACAATTCATCATGTTTTTCCTTTTGTTTTATGTCCTGTCAGCATGATTTAGAAAGCCAGGCATCATGTAAGCCTTACCTTGATACAAGTTACACTAAAAGTTAGATAAATCTTAAAGCATTTGAGTTTATACCTCAAGTCTAATACTCGGCACAGGCCACAAGTCTGGGCCCTCGACAAACATTGATTCGATAGCCTGTTATCACTATGTAATGATACATCACTCTCTATAAACAGCCTGGAATTCCCATTTAGTTTAGCTAGAGAGCATAAAACAAACCAAGCAGTAGCCCTGAGGTGCTCAGTTTGGTTTTGAGTGGCTTGGATGCTCTAGCCAGTTTCAGTCCCTGCTGTAAAGTTGAAACATCTTTTCCGTAGCTCACATCCAGGTGCACAGAAATGGCCTTGTGCACATTGATCGTATTGCTGCTCAGGGATACTTGAAGTTCTTCAAAAAGCCTGACCTCCATTCCCCACTAAGGTTTGCAGATCTACTTCTTGTGGTAACAATGCTGAAACTTTTATAGCAGCTGTATACATATTTACTTAGAACAAATAGGAATAATATCAGAATAAACTCTGGGCAGTCTAGGGTAGACTGCCTACCTACTGAGAAGCAAGCGTGCATTTCAGTCATAGAGTTTTGGGGGTTTGAAATTTGTTACATTTATCTTCAGCATCAACAACAATTATTACAGTGGTGGAAATACAAATTACCTTCATTAATACTTTGATCACCAAAGTCCTTTCTTAATGAGGTACGCTTAATTACAGTTCATATTGCTCTGAATGAACTTCTAGTGGATTACAGTGTTATTATTGTAATCTACTGCATTACAGTATTAGTCCATCTCGTATCATTCAGCTGAAAATTCTCAGTTGCAGCATGACAGAATTCCAGTACCTCTCTCTATCTAGTGGGTAAGTTGAGGGAGATGTTGACAGAAGTTCTTTGGAAAAAAGTTCTCAGCAGTAAAAAGCAATATAAAGTAGTGGAAGCCTATGGACACCTTTCCACCTTTTCTTTTTAAGAGCAGACCAGGAACATCATTGTCTTGGGAAACATTTCTGTAAACTCTTTCACTAACACAGTGAAATCCAAAACCCAAACAATAATTTCAGTACTTTTAGTGACAGGAAGGAAAAAAATCATATTACTTATTTTACTGATTCTTAGACTCTAAAGTTGATAAGCTAGGGTAAGGAAACCGTTCCTTAAAACATTCATATCAACGGTGTGTCTGTGGCCACTGGGCCAGTTGTACAAAAATTGGATATCCATAGTCCCTAAAGAAAACTTTCACATAAACCTGTAGAGTATCCAAGCTATCCACTGGCAGACTTCCATGTACGCCATATTCCGGTGTACCATATTTTGCCTCCTATCAAACGCCGCATGAATGAGGGGGTTGGGTCAGGTCAGGATAAACTTCACTAAAGCTCTTCTTTGGTAATGGGGCAGAAAAAAATTTTTTTTAAAAAAGGCTAGAAAACAATAGCACCCATGCTGAAGAAAATCCCTTCCTGAGGCAAGATAGTGCGGTAAATGGCTTGGATTACAGTTATCAGTGAGGGATGTCCCAATAGTCAAAACATTCTCAGGAAGGGGAACAGTTCTTGCTGTTCTCCCTCTATACTTCACACATCAGCTTCTCCAAACATGTTAAGTGCAAAACAGTACTTGATGTAAATTCCTCTTCCACACAAGGAACGGCAATGATGTATTGCACAGCAGAAAAATGCTTGCACAACAGCATAAAATTTTGTACTTATTAATTTTTATGGTCCTCTGTTAATCCAAGAAGTTCAGCTGTCATGAACTGTTTCATATTTTAACAGGAGCATAAATTAGTAAATTACTGTATTTCAAAACAAGTTAGGTCTTACTTTCAGAAATATCTATAATTTTTGCCTTACCTTTGTAAATGTAGCACTTTTACCCTGAACAGAAGCTTTAGCTGTTATCTGGAGCTGCTTGCACATAGAGATCAGTTTTTCCGCCTCCAACAGAAGCAAAGGTTTGTCATCATTGTGTACCTGAAATGTGTTTCAGGAAGACAAAACCACTCTGTGTTAAAGACTCCAGTATTAAGTTAATGTAGAAGATAGCACAAGCAGCTTTTAAGCAATATCACTAGTGTTGTAAGCTGAATGGTTGTTTTAGAGGTCATACATCACCTGATCAGAAAAGGCATGAAGAGCTGAAGCAAGCTTTGTGCCCTCTGTAGCAAAAATCTGAAAGGGGAGAAAGCATGTTACAAAATGAACCATGATGAAAGATGAGGCTCTTTTTCCTTGTTTTAATCAATAATGTGCTATAAAGTAAAAAGATAGAAGAAAATGTTTGTGATAGTTGTATACATTTATAATCAACAAGTCAGCAGCTTGCAGTGACTTCTGAAATTACAAGCTACACTACAAATTGCCATGCTCCAAGCTAAGCAAAGCTTAAAGACTTTCCCTTTACACATTAAAAAAAAAAAAAGACTTCCAATTATTTTTTGCACTGTAGCAGCTCACAACAGGTTTGTGGGTAGATGATACCTGCCATGTTTGTTTTATTGTCCTGACAAAGGTAACCAGTCTCCTGTTAAACACAGGCGTATCTTGGAAATATCACCCCACAGTCCTTCACTTGGCCCCTTGCCTTTTATTTGTACTATTCAAATTTTTACATCTTCTTTCTTTCCCATGAAAATACCTCTGCTCAGACTAGGATGGAGTATCCGTTAACACTATCAGGGACTGAGCTAAGTGACACAGTGAATACTACTAATGCATTGAAGTCCACTATATTTGCCATAATGCCAGTTTGCTATTCCTATCCTAACTGGAACCTGTTGGTTTAATGAATGATGTCTTAAGCTACTGTTGGAACACTGAAAAGTTAGCTTTCAGAAAGTACGTACCAGAGTTAGGCTGCTTAAAATCTGCAGTTGCTAGTCAACTCATGGTACACTGTACTTATGCGTAAGGAATCAGGCAGTTAAGTTCCAATTTGTTCTTCACTCAGAGCACCTAACTCCTATTTTGTTAGAAATACATTACCTCTGCTTGGTGAAATAAATCTTGAGTAGTTTTCAGAAGTCCTTCTCCTCTGTGGGAAATAATGACAGCAGATATATGCCATGTATAGACTGCAGATTATTTTGCCTGCTACTTGCACGATTTACAGTCTCTCTCTCACCCCCATTCACACCACTGAACTCTAAAATATCAGTCTTTTTGAAGATATCACACACAAAAGTAACTGACTACAGGAACTGTATTTCAAAATATTATATAAACACCTCAGTGGCTAGAGCACTATTAGGAAATTAGTGGTGGTTCAGTTCTCATCGGCTGAACATGGAGAGAAATCCATGTCTCTGGCATACTGAGTATTACCAGACTAGTAGGTAAGAAAAAATCTCAACTCTTATTAAAAAAACCCTAAATTCCTCAAATAAGAAAGCTGACATTGCACAGGCAAGTTTCAGAAGAAAGCACATCAAAGGTCAGTAATTCTAACCTACAGTTATATACCTGTGCTTTAATTTCCTTAATTTTGAAAGCATTTATGAACATGCTTCTTAAAATTTTTGTCCATACCCAAGGGATATTTAAATAGCTGTTCTGCAACAAAACAGATGTTTAGCACTTTAAAAAAACTCCTAATTTTATTACTAAACAGCTTGGAAATTTACAAGAATTTATAAAGCCTAAGGACAGAAATTAAAGCTCCTTTCTGAATGTGTCCCAATTATTATACTTTGAAAATGAAATTGTCTTGTTTCTTACAAACACTGTTAATGCTCTTCTTCCCACCAAAACATGCTGCGTACAGTGTAATTACCTGGTAAATAAATACATGGAGTAGGCCATACTTGACATGCCTTGTCCATGTTGCACGATCTCACTCTCCTGATTCTCCCATTTCTCTGTCTCAGAATCCAGATCAGATGAGAGCAGATGCAATTCTAATCCAAGTTTTGCAATTTTTGCCTGTTCCTGTAAACGGTAACCAAATTTACAGCACTTGAAAATACATTCTTCAGACAAGATTAAAAAAAAATTTTAGAAGTTTTTTAACTAAAATGATGGCATCTTACCTCAGTATCTAGTTTGACTGGCTTTAATGCTTTCAGATTTGCATTATGCTTCTGTTTCAAACAAAAAATAGTGTTTTTAAATAAAAGGAATTAGTAATCATTTTACTAACAAATCATAAGAGGTGGCTCTATACTTAGAGGCAGACTTTGCAGGAGAGTTCCAGTGGTTCAGACAAACTTCTCAGTAGAAGGTGAGAACCTGTTTCGATCTGGCTGTTCTCCTGAAACAGCATGTGCGAACAGGGTCTGCGCCTACAGACACCCTGAAGTTTCAAGGAAAAGATCTCTTCCACAGTTCTCAGACTGCACTTCCTCATGCAGTACCATCTCTTCCCCTTACCCTCTAAGTCCTCAAGTAATGCTTAGGACTAAACAAACGGTCTTGATAATCAAGTACTACTGCACTGATTTTTCCATCAAAGATGACACTGATATAACAGGGACTTGGAAGCTGATTTAGCTAGTGGCAAGCTGATCTGGAGTACAACCCATGTAAATGCTAGTGTGACAATTTAGCTCGTTATTCTGTGTCACTTTGTTGGAGTGGCTGGAAACAAACACTGACACTTTGATCTTTTATGGCTTTCCTTCTTTTATTTAAGTCATGAACTATCTGAAATACCAGCCTGGCTGCAAGTCAAATATTGGCTCAGATTAAACAGTAATTAGTGGTACCGATGTGAGCAGACTATCTGGTAAGGCAGAGCTTGCCAACTGCATAACATAGTAATACAGGATTTGTTGCAAATCACTTGGCGTGTGGAGAGCAGCAGTTCCTGGCTTTAACTTCATGGGCTGGTGCTGTCACTGTGCAAAGAGAGCAAAAAACTAACAGAGATGGGAGCCACAGACTACATTCAGAACCTGCAATAGAGTGCAGAGGAATAGAAAGGACAAAGTTGGTGGCGTAACTTGGAGAGCTGTGAGCCACTGGAGGAGGTTGGATGATAAGAGTGTGGGACCGATATCCTTGTCTGAGAATCTGACGAGAGCTGCTATTCATTAGTGGGAGTACTTGGGCAAATTAAGCTCAGTAATGCCTGAAGGGAAAAAAAAAGCACTCTTCATTGTGAACAGCATCAGAAATAAGCTCCAGTTGCTGTCTCCACCTCTCACTTCAAGAGTTCGAGCAAAAATAAAGTACCAATATAGAAGTTCCTACTGCAATTTGCTGCTCAGTCTAGCTCTCATGCCATTTCTCTTTTCCCACCCCAAAATTTTTAAACACTCTGAATCTTATGTCTACCCAGGTTAGACACTGTAATTCTGCCAATATATTAGAAATACTGATCTCATATTGAAAGACTTAGCAAAAAGTGTAAGAACCACTATGTCTAACTGTCATTTAAGTTGGACCATATTGCATATTAGAGATGCAATTCAAGAAATGCTGGGCTTAAGGCAGAGTCTTAAAAGAAAAAAAGGAACACAAAGCCAAACTAGATTTGTATGTAAATACAAACTTTGGGCTACAAGGTCTGGCAAATATTTAAGCTGCTGAGTGAAGGGTATTCAAGGAAACCAGCACTCTAGCACGGGTAGGTTTTTTCTGCCCACAAATAACTGAAGAAACATCAGAATGTTTGTCAGATTTGTAGTTTTCTCGATTCTAGTGCTCACTCACACTATTTGAATAGGAAAATTGGTAAAAATCAGGTAAGTTATTCTGCTTTCAAAACATGATTTGACACCTAATACTATAGAAAAAAATATACCTGCGCATTACGCACTGAATCATCATTACTGCTCTGTCCTCAACTATGGCATGGTCTAGGATGCCACTCATTACCAGCAAACAGCACAGCTGCAATTAAACAGATGTAACAAAATATGTAATCTAATTAGAACAGTGTGGTTTCTGTGCAGGGACAGGGTGGGCGTTAGCCAGGCAGAGCAGAGCTCTGCAATGGCAGCAGGGAGAGAAGAGGCAGTGCCGAGAGTCACGGCACTGGGAAGAGAGGCAGTTCCAAAGGTCAGTCCATCAGTTAGCCAAAGAAATTACTCTGTGAAGAAACTCTGTTGGCTTATGGATGTAATCCACATTTCCTGTCTACTTTCAAACTGTATATTAATTGTAATCTCCCAGATGTATACATCTTGCAAAATTCGAAAGAAGGCAGCATCCTTTCAAACAACAACAAAGCAGAATTGTTTAAATCCTGGGAACAAAGTTTTTATTGAAAGTATTTTTAAAACACATATGAATCAGTAAGTGGGAATCTGATTTCAAATATCTCTTGTTTAAATTTTGGCTGAAGTCCAGAAGCTATGTAGCTTAGTCAAACCAGTGAGGGACAAAAACCCTATCAAAGTCACTGAACCAATCTATTTTCCAGCCTCAATATTTAGTTCCGTAACCATGAAATTCAGGCATGCTCACCCAGCCTAACACTATATTCTAGTTAAATTTGCAGATTGGATTTATAATGTATGTCCTTTTCTCTTTTCTTTAAGGGTCAGAAGTAGCATATTGTGTTTGAAGTCACAAAATTGCACAACAGGAGACAGGAGATCATTTCACACCCAAACACCTCAACACTACAGGTTAAGGAAAGAAAACAAGGAGAGAAAGAAACAAGCTAAAGCTTACTGTACCTTCTGAGATCATTCTTCCCCTTTTTCCTACCCGTGAAAAGATTCAGCATGTAGCAAATGAATCAAATGACTGATTACATAGTACTAACAAGGTTTAGGAGGCTTCCTAACACAGAGATGCTCTCAGAAACAACGTAATATCAATTATAATCACCTAAGCATATTGATTACCTCACAAATAAACCTGGACATTTGGTGTAGCTTTTTTCTCTGCACTAAAAGTAGTTAAGATCAAAGAAGTAAACAAGAACTCGTTATTTGAAGAGCCTACAACAGGCTTGAACACGCCCATTTGATCCGAATGGGTCAACTCAGGCAACAACATTTAAAAAAATGATCAGATTACCAAGACTTATTTTCAGTATGTCACAGCGTATTCTTACTGTTTCAACAGTAATGATACATTTTTTACTATATAGCGTGACAGTCAAGTACATGGTAAAAAATGTCATATTAATGAACAGGAATTAGTGCTTATGTACAATGAAAGTGATTAAAGCATATTATGAAACTAGTTACCCTAGTTTTCAGTATGTTTGTTATTCATTTAATAAATTGACAAAGTTTGATATTTTACTGTCAGCCATCCAGTCAGGATGCATGTTACCAAGATATTGCTACGTCCTCATCAAGGTGTGACATGGAAAGAAGTCAATTAGTTAATAGCAGATATAAAGTAAATACAACAATCCCAAAAGCAACTTACCCCTGGTCTGGGCAGCGATAAGTAGACACGCTTCTCTCCTATGAAGAACACACACGTTTACACCAAAATTTGTATGCAGATTTTAATCAATGGGCTCACATGCCTTACTTCATCCTTCCTTAACCTGCAGTACTAGAAAAGCCAATTACTTACCTGTAATTCCTCCTCTTTGAATATCGCAGAGGATTCCCTCTCTGTCTTGTGCTTCCAGAGATAAGCCAAGAAGTCTGTACTGTTCAGGTTTTAGCTCTCAGCAACTGGCAGTTAAGAAAGCTTCTCTGAACAGTTTCCCTTAATAAGATTTCTAGTGCCCTGCATGCAATCCACAACTGAGTAAAGAAACTCCCTCCAATGACTGAGTTGCTATTGCTACATGCACTCATTTTGTTGCAAAGTACAGATCATACAATGGTAGTTCCACGTAAGGCTTTTCTTGGAATGGGATGCTGGTTGGCCTAAAATTTGGAGTAGGCAATGCCACTAGTGAGAAATACCTAGACAGGTTTTTCTAAGTAATGCCAATAGAACCCTCATGTTGTATTGCACTGGACATATCCCATGTGCACTGTATTTTATAAAGAAAAAAGTTCTATACATTTTACACACTCATTGAATAATCTCTTATATCCCCAGGAGCCTCAGATATTCCAAGTCTCAGCAAAACAAATGAAAAAAAAAAAATCCTTTTAGGTGTTACATAAAAGTGGATAAGAAGAGTTTATGAGCAAGAGGAAACAGTGCCTGGGCTAACAGCCTAGGATTACGGCTCCAGTTACCAGAAGACTTAATTATCAATGAAGACTTGCATTTATTATAATAGCTTCAGGAAAGGAAAGTCTGCTAAACCAAATTAAAATAAAATAAATAAAAAACGTAAAAGATAGTGAAAAATAGGTTTTACCTGAAGAAACAAAGGGCTACTATAATGGCTATTGGTACCAGGTTTGCATAGAGATGATGCACCTCCACAAAGGACAAGCAACAAACCCCCCTACAATTGCTATTTCCTCCTCGTCTATCAGCTCCTAGAGAAATTCTACTCCGAGTCCTCAGAAGAGAGTTCTCTTCTGCATTCATGATTTTTTAAAAGTATGCTCTTTATTTCCTGACATCCAAGAAAGATCATGAGCTCCATGTCTAGGCAACTGACTTCAAATAAACAAATTTCAGTAAGTTGACAACTGTCCCTCAACCCTCTTGGTAAGTATGAAAAATGTGATTATTCCTTTCTAAGATCATCTCTTCCTTCCCCTACCCAGTTTTGCAAAAGATGAATGAGTTATCAGGGCACAGGCTGCCTAAGTATTTTTTTCAGAATGCAGAGTTATTCAGATATTAACTACCCAAATGTGCATTCAAGCAGGATTTCTCACTAAAGACTGACACAAATTACGAGAAATTATTTACAACATCCTATGGATCAAAACATCAGCTAAAGGGCATGTAAGAAAGCATGTAAAATGTATCAAGAACAAAAGCTAACTTGTAAGTTTAAAATGCTGTAGCATAAACGATCTCCTTGGTGCTATGTAAAAACCTGTTGTGCCATGTTAAAAAAAAAGCTTTGACATGGCAAATGGAACGCCGATGCATACTGAGAGGACAGACTACTCTCACACACAAGGTGGGCATTCAGAATTATGGAAACCAATGGAAAGAGGTGATAAAACAGAAATAAGAAAAAAAAATTGGTTTCGCTCTTCAAGCAATTCCTATTATTTGGCTTTGCAAGGTTTAGTTGCTCACCATATTCAGAAAGAGGAAGGATCTCACTTTTTATTTCTTGGAACATTTAAAAAACAAATGTTTAAAAAACAACAACAACAAAAAACCCACAAAAAAAAAAAACAAAAAAAAAACCCCAACACACACACACAGTAAACCCACCTCACTGGACCCACAGATACCAGATCTTTCAAAAGCACCGATCATCTCAGGCCAGAGATAATCCTACTTCATCAGAAAACACTTATTTATATCAGTACAATCACCAAATTTATATTCGATTCCATTAAGAGAATACACATATATATTTTTTCAGTTATTTAATTTCCTTAGTTCTTAAGTCAGATCTTTGCTATAATAGCAATAGGCTTTTTGCCATATGATGTTCCTTTTATTTATTCGAGTCTGACTTTGTTTTTCTTAATGTGTTTTTTCTTCAACACATTTTTCCTTTTTTATTTTTTTCATTTAGAATTAATTTTTATTATTTCATCCTCTTTGTCTTCCAATTTTCTGCTTTCCAGTAGTTGCAGTCACGTTTTTCCCTCCAAAATGTCTCTATTTCAACTTCTAAATCCTGCTTTTGATTTCACTTCTTATCTGAGAGTAGAATGGCTGCATCCCTGCTTTACCCTTCTTTCTAGGACTCTTAATTTCTAAATTCTGAAATTCTGATCTGTAGCTCCTGTTCATCAACTATGGCCCTCCCAAACCCTCATGGTCATTTACCTCCTCTCAAATCAAGTGGCCCAAACAAAACAGGAGGGCAGAAAAGGAAGTTATCTTCATAAATCAGTCTCTCACTTCTGACCAAGTTACAAGGGAGCAATCACGGGATTATTCCCATTTCTCTCCAGCGTGGTGAAACCAAGAAGTTAGGGGGAGAAAAAAAAAAAAAAAAAAAAAATGGGTTAAAAGAGATTGGCTGACATCCACAGATTGGATCAAGGAAAGGTACTTTGTTAGGTGAGTCATCTCAAAGTGCAAGAGCCTCATAGTTGAGTATCTAACCTAAACTAGTAATTCTGAGAACAAACTGATCCCTTCACATGCTGAACCAAATCTCCCAGCTGACAGAAGCCACCCTTTTGAGGAGCCCGGCACCCTCCTCAGCCCAGACCAGCCACCCAACCTTTCAAACACCAACATCATGCAGAACGAGCCTCCTCACCGTTGGATTAAAAAGTGTTTTAGGATTAAGCAAAAGAAGGCCAACTCTACCTCGCTGTATCGTTCTGCATAGCACAGAGATGCTTTCAAAATACACGTGAGGGTTACTGGGTTGTGATGTGCTCCCCAACTTCCCTCACCCCTACATGCATGTGCACTCCCTGCCCCGAGACAAGCCCGTTTCAATTTGGGCACGATCTGGTGTGATTACATGAAAGTTGAGTAAAATATTGCTTTATTTCCAAATGAAATTTGGCTCTCTATCCATGTAAATTTTGAACCTCAGTATGAGAAATACCTAATTTGCTGATATGAAAGAAACACTGGGTAAGGCGTTACGCAATTGCCCATAAAAATAAAGAAATTAGTATAAACAATGTGAATCTAGTGTAATCAGAAAAATGCTTCATTTATTTGATGTGTCCAGCACATTTAGTCACCATTCAATTTTTGCCTCTTTAGCTGTACTCTGAACTCTCTAACAAAGCCAAACGTTTAAATTGGTAGTACAAAAATACAAGTTTTTCAACTGAGAAGAAAAAAAAAATATATACAGACCTTCTTACTGTAATTCTATCTTTTGTTACACACAATCACAACTCTACTAGGAATAAAGCACTTGCTACATTTTAGTCTGTAAAATAAAGACACTTTTACCAACCTCAACATTAAGACAAGTATCATGAGTTACAAGAAGAATAAATCTTGTAAAATACTGTGAAACTTCATTGTGTTTGGAGGCAAAAGTTTTGTGAATGCCACTCTTATAATCTCTTAGCAAACAAATATTTTAGTTTAATTTATTTATTGGGTCACCAGTTGTGTTTTCTAGGAAGAAAAAATGTTGAAATTATCAAGGTAACTTCAGGGTATTTTCTGGAAGCAAATAGGTGGAGGTATTTGGGTGAGATTTCTTTCCTTCCTTTTTTTTGACAAGAGTCACTCTGAAGTCCAACAAGAGAAAACAAGCAAACAGAAAAAGATTAGCCCACAATACAGAGGAAAACTTTGCAGAAGATGGGTGGATACAGGAGATCAAATTACTTCTAAGGAGATAACTGACAGTTAATATGAAACAATCCAGATTCAGAGAGAAATCCCTTACTAGGCTGGGCCATCAGACAAGGAAAAACGGAGACATGGTTTCTTAAGCATCGTTTTGGCAATACAAGAACTAATGCACCCAAGGCCTTATAAAAAACACAAGCTGCACTTACTGTCTTACCAACAGTGGTATCACAACACTTGATGCTGGAAGAAAGACTGAGGAAATGAGAGACACTAACAGGAACAGACTCATCTGGCTATGCCAAAGAGGAGAAGAAAGTCTTCGCTGCACCCTGGCCCACACATGCTATGGCCTCCAACACACTCAGCAACACCTACCCATTCTCTTCTCTCCCCTTCACGCCATGACATTGGGTTGCCTTGTGAAATGATGCTTTAAAGAAATCGGAAAGTACTACTTTGTGGAAGAGACACTAACAGGAACAGACTCATCTGGCTATGCCAAAGAGGAGAAGAAAGTCTTCGCTGCACCCTGGCCCACACATGCTATGGCCTCCAACACACTCAGCAACACCTACCCATTCTCTTCTCTCCCCTTCACGCCATGACATTGGGTTGCCTTGTGAAATGATGCTTTAAAGAAATCGGAAAGTACTACTTTGTGGAAAATGTCTGTTATCTGCTGTCAACAGCCGCAAGAGAAGAGGAAGTTACTAACTGCAGGAGAGGCTGTGAATCTGCCGCAACACATCAAGAACTGTTTGTTTGGAGAGCCGAGTATATGCTTTGCTCTGGCTGCATGATTCTCATCCTGTTATTTTTAAATATAGTAATATATACATACGTATACACACACGCACACATATATATATAAAAATACATAAAAAGGTTATCATTCAACCCTGCTAGACCATTGTATGAATATGAAAAAAATCAGATATTGCATGATCAGCCCTGCAAATTCCAAATTTACATTAATACACACATAAACACATTAATATTACAGTAACACCATATTTTAAGTTGCATTATATAAAATGTAACGCTATGCTTAAAGAAAGTCAGTATGTCCTTGGCTCCCGAAACAAACAAAAAACCCACTGAAAGTTAAAAGGCCCATAAACAGGATCTCTGATTGCTACACATCTTTATATGGCATTCCAGACCAAGCTAGAAGAGCAAGTAGGGTAACAATCATGTATTTCTCAAACGCCTCAAGTTCCCAATAACCTGTGCTACACACAATTATTGTAAACCCATTTGGAATTTCAATATATGTTTTCCTTTTACAATTCTTCAGGCTCAGACACACATTCATCTAGCAACCAGGAGCAACAATTTAAGGTATTACGCCCTGTGGTTCGTTGTTCACTGTCCTCACAATAAAGTTGGCAGAAAAGAACTGCTTACACAAATACCCGATCAAGTACAGAAAGTTAAACTGGCAAAATAAACTCTAAAAATGAAAAAGGTCTCAGGTTAATAGCAAGACGAAGTACTGTATCGTTGATAAAGTGTCATCTAACCTGAATAAGCAATTACTTTTCCCGTATCTTAGATACAAAAAAATGAAGTCCCTGTATTTAACTAAATCTAAACTTTTAAACCTGAGTGATTTTCTTAAAAATACGACATTCAGTATTATTATATATTACATTCTATCTGTATGCAATTATACCTTAAAGACTGAAACAAACATGTAACCACAAGAAGTATGACAGGCTACATTAAAGACATCATCTGAAAAAAATTATGTTAGACAAAAATGAAAAAAAAAATGGCTTCCATTTTAAAGGTAAATTACCCTATGCTAAAAGTAAACATAGAAATTTTTTTTCTTAAGACTCCAAGGTTTTCTTCTACATGTTGTACAAATACCAATAAACTTACCAACCAGAGAAAATATCCCAAGATTGTGCAGAGTCGTCACAGATTCCATCCAGGAGAAAGGACAGCAGTTTAAAAATCAAATAACTACATTCACTACATTATGAAGTGAATACAAGGCAAGCTGACAGTATAGAATATGTATGTATGTACATATTTTCCAGAAACACAGGAAATTAATTAAACATGTCATACAATCCAAGTTATATTTTGATTGTCATGAACTGACGTCCTAGACAAACCAAAAGGTGGGATGAAAGCCCTACACCCCTAATATTTGGACACCACCGGCAAAGAGCTGTGTTGAATACTTCTGTGTCCTTTGAACAGTTCCATTTGATTTTGCTGGAACTAATCATAGTGCAGAAAGTTAAACATACCTAATTTTACACAAATCAAGCCTTTAAATATTTGGCTGTTTTTCTTTGGGGAAAAAAAAAAAAATCCAATAAGCATCCTAATCGACATCTATACAAAATCAATATATTTGTGTATTGCCAGCTAGACTCCACATTGCCATATGGGATATGGGATTGTTTATCGCACTCTTCTCTAAAGAAGACAGTATTTTTTAAATCACACTTAAAATTCTTAAGACTACATGTCTTGAAAACTATTCTCTATTTCTACATAGCATTCTTACCTCTTCTTCCTTCAAACACATCATTAATTTCTCTTAACAACATAGACATGTCACTCAGTTGAGACTCCCAGGCCTCACAGAACACCTCTAGATTTTCTTTTGCAATCTTGCTAGATGGATGTAATGCCAGTGTTTCTGCAGCAGAAATTATCTGGACAGAGAGCAAAATAGTTGCTATTGGAAGTCCTAGTACATAGTGTTGCACACGAATTCACAAATGCCTTCACAGTCAAAACACAAAATTTAACTGTTACTATTACGTCTTTGTAGTGTATTCATTTGACATTTGCAGGCCTGAAGATCTTCCTTGTGCATTCTTTTAGCTACCACCCAACATTAAAGTGTAACTCTTTCTTAGAACTGCATTGAACAGTTCAACATTAGGTCTCCAAAAATTCATACAAGTAATTTTTATTGATTTATGTCCAGTAGAAACGGCCAGATAAAAGCTAAGCATACCTGTGGGCCAGTGACCTGAAAAGTATCTTCTGCATGTATGCAAGTAATCTCGAGGGGCTCAGTTCCAGAAACATGCCTCAATAAGCGACACATCTAAATATTTTTTATAAATTTAAAGAGAAAAGAATGGAAAAAATATGCTTTCATTAGTAGTGAGAAAAGGTGTACATGCACAAACACACATACACAAAGTTATTGACAGTCCTCTCAGAAACTTATAGGGGACTGCACAGCTGGGTTTTTCTCAGGGAGCATTTACAATAAAAACAGGTCTAAATCCTGACTTGGAATGTGTAGAAAATCATCAAGAGAAAGAAAAGTGTTAATAAATAAATGAAAATAAAAAAACAATTTCACATATTTATGACTGAATACAACTGAAAGTAATCAGACACCTATGGAACTATGGAAAAACTGTAGCATAAATGACTTCACCAAAACAGTCCTATTCAGCAATTAGCAACCATGTGGAAAATTTAGGCTTTCATCATCCAGAGGACAGAATTATCTTTGAGCAAATCAGCATCAAATTAGTTTAAGAAGAAATACTGTTTCCTTTCACAGTAAGCAAAATGTAGTCATCTTTTTTTTTATATATAAATAAGATTAAGAGAGAACTTGGGGCTGAGAAGGAACATCAATGTTTTCAGATCAAAAGGAGAATTCCTAAGACTGAGACAGCACATACGAAACTGCGCTGTCCATCATGAGAAATGCTATAAGGCCTCACATACAAACACTATTTAACCTCATGGTTGTGCCTGGGAAAAAAAAAATAAAAATCTGTGTCTCACTGGAACACTAATTAGTCACAGAAAAAGGGGACATTAAAGCCAAAATTAAAAACCCACAGCATCGATTTGCCAGTCCCTCAAGTTCGAGGGTCTTGCTTCTGCATATTCATACTTCTGGGATGAATCTTCAAGCCCCACATGACAAATGACTTCACCAGAAATTAATTAGTATTAGATGCTATGCAAGTATAGCTGCTGGCATCACCATGTTCCAGATCAACATGCTGTATCGTTGTATGTCTCCTACTGCTACAGTCACTTCTGCTCGTCTGTCAGAGAAGAGAGCAACAAGGTGTATGTGGCAGACATCCTCTCCGCAGGCACTCCCACACACAGAGCCGTGATCTCTCAGTAGTCTTGGAAGTCCTATTTGTTCACATGTGTGGATACTACCATACGAAATCATGAATGCATTAGTACATGAAATATACACACTGCTTCTCATGAAGGAGAAAAGAATTTTAGTGGTCCTCTTGACTCACAAAAACTACACAAGATCTTCAAAACTGCCAAGTTCACTGCATTAAGAAACTTAACCTTACATTTCCAGCATTCTTAAAATGTGTCTTTGGATTCCGCTGTTGTTGGACACCTACTGCTTGAAAGAAAAAGGCTATCCTCTCTACTTGGATCTAGAAATCTATTTTTTAATGAGTATTTTAGCCTCAATATATATATACAGATTGAGTCTAGATCCAGAAGGAGAATTGGGTATGACTGTACATCCCTTCTACAACAACCGTATGCCCCAGTGACACCTCTGGCTCAGACCCTACCACAAACAATACAAAATTCAACACTATACTAGGAAAACAAAATAAAATAAAAATCACAAAAAACACAGACCAAAGCCTTCCTAAAGAAATTAAGACAAATCTGGCCACTCATTTTCTAAGTGCCTTACAAAACGAAAGCAGCCATGAACTCACCTCAACAAGTTGTTCTTTTTGCTCTGATAGCTTGCAAGTATATTCTGCTACAGCTTCAAGATTTCCTTCTACTCCTGTGATTTTTAATGCTTTGAGAACCATATGATCTGTATGGTATTTTAGCAGATCTGCTGCCAAAGATGTTGCTGCACTGTGGACCTTGAGGAGATTAAAAGAAGAAGGAGAGATAAACCTTGGAAGGAAAAAAATTTCATCCAGTACCAAGTCAAATAAACTTATGAGACAGATTGATTTTTCCAAGAAGCAAAAAATTTACTGCCATGAAAGCTCACATACAGCTTGCATATTATCTGGGGCTTTAATTCTTCAATTACTATTCAAAGTACAAAAATATGATCCACTGCTCTCCAAAAAAAACCCCACAACCAAATGAGAAAAAAAAAAAAGAGCAGCAAAAAAAAAAGAGCAGCTGGGTAAAATGACGACATGAAGCTATCACACTGTTGCTTTCTGATAATGTTACAGCTGGAAAAAAAACAGCTGCATGAACTTGTGGGGCACCAAGTTCAGCATTAGCATGGCACAAGGGCCACTCCTCATGAAGAACACACATTAAACTGTGTGAATCAGACTGAAGCCACACAGCATCTGAGTTTATAATACATCAGAAATGAAGTTCCTATGAATAAACTGAATTCCCAGTGATGCAAAGAAAAGCTTGAATATAATTAGCTTGTGACACAGCCTTAGAAAAGTAAAAAGCATCTTTTCTGCAAAGAGACTGAAGCCAGAGATGGGTCTTGGAGAAGTCTCACTCTCCCTACACTCCCAAGAAGCAAGGAGAAGCTTCCCCTTGAAACACATCCCTAAATCCAGACACACTTTCAGATCCATGGATCTGCCGAAATTGTACTGTGAAGGACTGTGCTTGACAACAGTTATCAGCGACAGCTGCTGCTACTTCTAGTGACCAGTCACAGTAGGTTTACCTATGCCCTGTCATCAGCCCCATTTTAGAAACATAGCTAAAAACAAAATAGCAACCTCTTATGAGTCTTGTAATACTACAGTCACTTTGCTGGACTGCACTGAATACACAACAAACTTAGCTGTTCACGAAGAAAGTTATTTTTCAAGTGCTTATGAATGCAATGAGCTTGACATTGTGACACTGGTGGGCCTCAACTCAGTTCAGTAGAACAATACGTTGCTTTTTTCATTCCACTGGACTCTACCTATTTTTACCCCCTTCCACTGGAAGCACTTCCTGTGCAGTCCAGAATTACGGGTTTTTTTGCTTCTTTTTTAATTTCATGCAAAAAACCTGAATTGTTGCCTCAAAACCTGCTGTGACTGTTTTTTAGAGGAAAAAAAAAAGCTATGACAACCTGTTATAAACTATTTATATAGCATTGCTCATATGTCATTAAAAATTAGCACAAAGAACTGATCTTGAAAATGAAGTCAGCTCTGAAGAAAGGATATCTGCAATGCTTGTAATGTTGGAGTAGGAACTGGCAATTCTGATTTATATGTAGGCTACACAGAGATTACCTTTTCATTACAGATTCTTTTCATCTTGATCTAAAAAAGAAATTTACTTCTACTTAATGCTGTCTCTGATTATTAGCAGGAAAATCATCTCAAGGAAGGAACATACTTTTGTTTCTTCCATAAAGTGACAAGGATGGGAAAGAACTACTTTTAACAAGGCTGTCTTGTGTTCTTGGCCATCCAGGCTCTCAAAAACATTCAAATTAGACATAATACTTAAATTTCACCAACAGAGATCCTGGTTTCTGACTGATAAACTGCAGCACTTGAAGCCAGACTGACAGGACAGTCGTCCTCAGCCATGGACAGAAGCATGGCTACTCTGCGATCAATCCAATCACTACATAGAGAACAAGGAAAATGACATAATACTTTAAATTTACTTCTACGAGTAGCATGAATCCTGTGCCTTTTAAAAAAGCTCCTACTAAGCAAGCTTTCATACTCAACAGGTCACCAAAGCAAGTCATACAGAACTCAGGATTTGTTAGTTCAGAAATCCAAACCCACTCAATTTGCTCTGCTATTTCTAAAACAGCGCGCTACGTTTTCACTTGCATTGCTTTTAATTCGGAGCCACACCACAGGGCACAGGTAAGCAACTATTTTGTATTTTATGCCACCTCTGTTAGCTGGTTTACAGAAGGTAATTTTCTATTATTGTCACCTGACAAAATTCTTTAACTTAAATGTGGTAAATGTGTAGGCGTTGTTGCATGACATTTTCATAAACAGAAACCTGTGGGCAGGACAATATGGTAAGATTTACATTTATGGAGCTGCAAGAAAATACAAGATATTAATGATTTCTTCCACATACTACATTCCAGCCACCTTTGGCTTTTTGATCTATGCAATTACATAGATATACACTATTTTGACTGGGAACCCTTCCTCCTCATTCAGCACATGGGAGCAATGTTACTCGAAAAGGATGATCTTACAGTTAAAGTAGCTGAATGTCATTCTGGAAAAGCTCTGCTACTGACTTCCTACATAATGGTGACCAAAGAAAAAACTATTAATCATAGTGCACAAATTATGTACCCTCCATTTTCTGGGAGCTCAACACACCACCTGACAGCAGAAGCACAAAACACTTCACTGCAACTGAAACAGATTCAAAGCACTGCTCAAATCTTCAGGACAGCTGCAGGAATTATAATCTGGAAGACAAAACTTCTTATTTTGCCTCTATTAAAAAATATGCAGCATGATTTTTTGAGCAGTCAAGGTCTTCCAGTTACAGTAGGTGAGAGCTCAGTCTAAGCAAGTTCACCGTACTTCTCTAACATCTTTGCACTGCTCTGTAGCCTAGTATTGAAACCCTCGTTGTCCTTGGTCTTCATTTCTCCATCTGTTTAAAGGAAAACTAATATAAACCAGTTGAAAAGATATCTGAATGCTCGGCAAATATTTTGGAAGCTGCCAGAAACCAGTCATTCTGTATTTGGCTCAAATCTGTGGAAAGGACAAGGCAGTAATGCTATCCATTAACGAGGCGAGGAGGACTCTGATCAGCAGATGAGGCAGCTATCTCGTATGTGTATGTAAGTTAACACAAACCATGCTTGCATTTAGGACAAAAATGATTTACAACAGGTACATATACAGCTGCCAACAGCCTAGAAAAATACCCAAGTATAAGGCACTGTCATAACACATTTCTGCTACAGAAATCAATAGAACAGGTTAAGTACAAACAAACAGCAAACCTAATTTATTCTTTCAAGCACACACTACAAGAAAAAGTATTTAAAACAGTGATGCATGCATCCTCAAGGAAAGTTTAGTCATTATGTTTAAAGTAATGATTACATACATGGTCCTTATTTCCAAATACTTCCCCTTTTTTTGTTGTCAGAGTTAGCAAAGAGTCTATGTATCCAATATATTTCTAATCAGTTTTAAGTAAGGACAGAGAAGATCACTGCATGCTAGCTCCCTGATGTAACTCTGATTTAGCTACTCTTGACTACAAAAGCAGATAATAGCCTTTCTGGGTACAGGATCCTCTTTTACAAATTCACATACAATTCAAGCTTTTATTCAGTTTATCTTTGCTTAAACTAGACTTACCTCTCTTTTAAGTTCATTCATGCACTGGCATGTTTTTAAAATGGCTACTTCCAAGTCTTCCATGAGATCCTTTGTCTTCTGGTTTTGCTACAAGCCAAATAAAGCAACCGACAAAACATTACACAAAAACCCCAGCAAATTCCACCTTCACATCATGTGTCATTACTTCAAGATGCTTCAGAAGATAGCCTTTTCTTTCTAGATAAAATGTTTTCATTTGTACATCCTATACTTGAAAAATTCTTATATAGAAACAGTTATCACCAAATCAAATCTAAAAATAATAGTGATGCAAGCTAATTGAGTGTTTCTGTTCAACAGGAATTTATTTCTAAACCTCACTGAGTTTTTTTTTCAGGAAAAGGGTTTCCTTAAGCTTTACAACTTCCAAAAATCTTCTGTCTAAACATCCTAAAGTAAAGGAACAGTTTAAGGCATTTTAAATTTTTTTTAAAATATAAACACCCTTTTAAAATAAAGTGGTACTAAAAATGTTACACCAAATGTTCTATATTGAATTACAAAAAGGTTACTTAAAGCATCCTTGTAAGACTTTAGATCATTCTCTAATTTAAACAAGTACAGCAGCTAAGAACATTTTGTTGAGGTAGCTTCAAGACAGAGCTCCCACTTCTGCAAATAGCACCCATCTATGGAACCACCCAAATGTCAAGACACATACACTGGGAAAAGGGTTAAGTAGCAGTGATTTTGCATTCTCCTCCAAAATACATTGGAAACAACCATCCCAAGTCAGACCGTTAACATGGACATAGATGCAAAAAAAATTTAGACCCTCAGAGTCTAAATTAACATAAACATACACATATAAAATGTGTGTGGGTACAGACATGCACACCCTCCATTTTATTTAAAGGAAAAAACCCCACCCAAGCCAATATGATCATTTTCTCAGGTATTCTTATCTAAGTCTCAAAGCTACCTGTCTCTCAAATTTAATGCTTTAAGTAATTTGTGTAAAAGTGTAACATCACAAAATCACTTTTAACATGAGGAACATAATGTTTCATACTCACTAGAGTGTCCTTTTAATTTCTTTTACTTATTTAATGTGCACATTTTTGCTCCTTCTATATGCAACTTTTTTTTTTTTTTTTAACACAAGTGAAGGAATTGACTAGCCAAAACAAGGTTACAGGAAAATCTAAAATAGGACAGTAGCTTGCAATCTTATGAGCTCAAACATACACAGGAAGGACTTAGAAACATTTAGAATTCAATCAACAGCATTAGATTATCTGTTGTGGTCCAGCTAGTTTTCATTAACATACCGTAATACAAAAAAGAGCAGATCAGTGATGTCAGTCTAGTTTACCTAGGTTAAGACACTTCTGTTTTAAAATACAGTCACTGAAGACTCACAGTTACTCTGCTTGCCAAAAGGAAGCATGGCGAGTGGAAAGGGAAATAACTGGGCACTCTAAGAGCACTACATACCCTTCAGCTCGTGTATCCCCAAGGTATGATAATAATTTTTTTTTTAAATCAACAATTCCACTTGAATTATTCAGAAAATATTCACCCTTTGATGAAGCTGCTGAGATGAAACTAAAAAGCTACCTCAGTGAGCTGATGCTACTTTATCTGCTTACTGCGTCTTCAGTCACAGCTAGGCTGGGTTATTTATTAATGAAAATACTTAATGCGTAAGCACACGTGCATGCCCAAGTGTTTTCACGGATCATATATATGCACAGTCTTGTACTAAGCTCTCATTTCTATCACTTGAAATGTAGCATGTAAATTATTTAGAGGTGATCATTTTCCACCAGTAACAGAGCTTAGAAATATCCAAGCGTACTGGTTTTGGTTGCCACAGAACTAATTTGCTTCCTAGTATCTGGTATGGTGCTGGTTTGGATTTGTGATAAAAACAGTGTTGGTAACGCAGGACTGTGCTCGCTATTGCTGAGCAGTGCTTACGCAGCTGCTGACCAGGCCTAACCACCAACATAAAACTAAACACAGGTTTCTTATAGTTACGGGAGTCTATGCAATTAATATTCTGTATGTGTCTTCTTTGTAATAGCAACAGTCTGTATTATCAGCAAGATTCATATGCTCTTCAAACCGCACTAGTGTGTTGAGAACACCTGACTGCAGCATCTGATTCAAAGAGGAGAAAAGGAACAAAAATGCTTTCTCACAAGTAATACACTCAGTTAAGTAGGTACCCTATACTAGTACACATCTGCCATATTTCAGAGTGTCAATAAGATTTTGTGCTGTATGTTTCCCCAGGAACAAGACTGAAAGCAAGTCTGCATCAAAAACAAAAACTGTATTTTGCATCTCTGCTCTTCCTCCCCCTTTTGCATGTATCTTCTATCATCTTCAGGAACAAGGTAAGACAAATGACTCAGGGAGGCTTAATGTGCTTCTCCTCGAAAAAGCAAATCTTGTAAAAAGGACAAACAAAAATTGCCTGTAAGTCCTAGTGTCTCTTTGCTCTCTCTCCTCTCTCCACAAGATAAAAAACCCAGACTTTTTTTTAGAATATTTCCCTTTTCAGTAGTTTAACTGTTTTCAATATTCTGTTGAAAACAAGGAATAGGAACTGTGGTCACTGCCATGGAATCAAGACAATTGAAGTCTCTGAACTACTCCACCAAAAGACCTAATTGTTTAAGACTGTGCAATGATAATTCCATTCACCTTCTTGTTTCCACTCACAGTTTCATTAAAATTAAGACTTCCACCACTAGTAGACTAATGTAGCCATCACAGAATCAATGATGCAATACCAGTGGGGTAGGGGGAGGACAGAACATATTGAAGCTGCAGAAGCACAGAATAAACTCCGGCTTCCTTGATCAGCTCTCACTGCGAGGAATACACACAGTTCTCTCTTCCTAGACCAGAGAAACACTGCATTAAAAATTTCTTTCCAAAGTAGAGGTGAAAAGATTTACTTTGCTAAAAAGCTCTTACAGCTTGCATCCACACTGAAACCAGCTGCTCTAGTTCCATTTTAGCCTGTTTAGACAGCTCCAAAATGTGTTCTCTGTGCTCATGACTGGTATAGGCAGAGTCTGTGAAGTCCTCCGTATGTTCCAGGATAACTTCCAGCATTGTCGAAAGGTTCTCTTTTGAGAGAAAATAAAGATTCTCACGAAGTCCCTCTACCTTATTCTGAAAAAGAAGCAGATCAGTTCCTTGAGAATTTATGTGGTTACACAGTTGTGACGCAAATGCAGAAAGCAGATGTATAATTTTACATTTTATTTTTCTCCTCAGCACCTTTTTTTTAATTATTCACTTAGTTTCAAAGTAATCCAACAATTTGCTTGCACCCAGACCTCCAGTTCAGGGTTTGGGAATTTTTTTTTTTAATGTAATAATACCATCAGCAAATTACTGGCAACTTATCAGAACTAACAGCAGATACATTATTTTTCTACTGTTTTCAATAAAAAGTTTTTAAGTTTAGTAAGTTTCAGAAAATGTGTATTCAGATTTTGTTTGATCTTTCCACATCCATATCATCTCTTTTGAGTACTTTTCCAAAAATTTACATGTAGCAAGTTTAATACCTTGAGGTACTTCGCAAAAATGTCAACCAAATTTTAAAGGGGGAGGAAATAGATAAATAAAAATAACAATAAAATCAAAGTGACAGACTCCAAAGAAATAACACATGGTTGTTCATTAACTGTTCTTAACTGAGTATGAAATTTAGAAAAGCCTTTGTCAGGAAAAATTGAGCTACAAGATACAATTTCAATTCAGAACATTTCCTTTGAATGACAGTTTGCTCTTTTAAATGTTTGGATTATTATTTTTGAGTGCAGTTTTAAAAATACTACCAATTACAAGCAAGAATTCTTCAACAACAACTATTTTAATGAAGTTCTGATCAGTATCCTGACACTTAAGTTTATTCAATGTCAAGGCATCACCTCAATAAAACATTACAGTTCTGAATACATTCGGATTCAGGAGGAGATGGCAAGTATCAGAAAGCGTATTTTGGCAACGACAATAAATTGTAATCACCTCTTGTCAGATTCTCTAACATTTTGGGACAGTTATTTAAGTTAACACTGCTGAAAAGATGCAGCTCCATCATTTTGAATTTAAAAAAAAAAATATTTTTTTTTTCCAAAATCCTAGTTTTGAGGTAATTTATTAGGCTGTAGAAAACTATTATTTGTACTCTTACCTTGAATTCTTTGATGCCAGAATATATGCTGATGGGGGCCATTTCATTTTCTCCGTTTGGTCTAGAGTCAGTTACAATTTCTATTACTTGTTCCAAAGCTAATCTCATCCGATGAAAAACTCCATCTTTGTTTATACGAGCAGATTCACAGTCTGGATGCCTCAGACAAGTCTTTTTAAAGAAAGGAAAGTAAGTATTGTGAAAGAGCACACATGCAGTATGCTTCCTGCTAAGGCTAGAATGTGATGAATTCTTTCTGTTAAACTGCTATTGTGTTAAGTAGAATTCATACCATTATTAAGAATACAAAGATTTTCCTCTACTCATTCTTTACTCTTAAACTCTTCTTTAACATGAAATTTAAAGTGGGGCTGAGAGAAAAGTCAGCTAACCTGCCAGATACCATACTCCATGATTTATCCAAGTTGTGTAAGAGGGTGTATACTCACTCACCTTTGAAGCGGTTAGGAGCATCATGGTGCACTTCTCAAGAACAGCCCTAGATGCTGCCATTCTAGCCTTTTTCTTCTCATCCTTCAAATCCTAAACACCAAAAGTAAAAAATGACCTGAATATTACACAGTATCTAAAACGCTAACTGCTTGTAAGACTGGAAAAAGGAAACTCTCTCGCAGATGGATGGTTTGTGAGAAAGCCTCTTTATGTCTGAGAACTGCTATTTTCAGCCTAACTCATGATCTAGAACTTGCTTGTCAGACAGATTTTAATTTACATATTTATTCTTGGCTCTATTAAATTCAGATTTCAAAGAGGAAGATCTCAGAGATACAGAGCATATTATGTAAACTGTCACTAATTTTGCTATCTTTATCATGTAGCACTATTCATAAAATAGAAAAATGACGGGAAAAGAATAGCTGACTAAAAATATTTTCTGAAATGGGTGGAGGGTAAGGCAGAGACAGAGAACATCAGCTTTTCATTGTACTGCAGTGAAGGAAATGTAAAATAAATCTTTTGTCTACTGGAGTGTTATATTTACTACATACCAGCAATAAAGTTTTAACAGGCTAAAAAAGTAATTGCTCTGTAGAAAGGCACCGAGTACAGAAACTTTTCAAGAACTCTCCAGAGACAGGGATATACCTGCAAAACGGAGCTAGACACCCACAAAAGTTCATCAAAAGAGAAGAATTTAGAGTCCAAATTGGGATGGGCGTGGGAGGGAGGGAAGAAGGTAAGACATGAATCCCTCAACATGTAACAGGGTCTAACAAGGAAGAACTTGCAAAGCTACAACTACCATCTTCTCAATGCTCACAAAGACAGCTGAGTCCTCTTTGAGTGTTAAACAGGCAACTGAATGGGACCAGCTGAAAAGGGAACAGTTTACAGGATGGAATTATCCTAATTTAGCCTAGATTAACAAAAAAAACTGGATAAATCAAAGCAGCAGTCTGTTTTGACATTTTTATAAAAATCTTACTTAGAAACTACAGAAACCCTGTAAGATCAAAATCCCCTGTTCTTTACAAAAAAAAGAACAGCTCATTTCTGAAATTCTGACATTACATTCTGATAAATCTGACCCCACTCAAGAGTTTCTGGCATACTTATAATTATACTAAGGAAAAATACTTTGAGGTACGTTTCCTCTCAGTAAAACTAACAATGCCACATAGCAGCCTACACACTGCAAAGTGAGCGTATCAAGAAAGTCCTGACACAATTTATAAAGTAGTAATGATTTTCCAAAAGAGTCAAGTAGGCAAGGAGGGAAGAGACAAAGACCAGTTAACACTGAAAACCAGAAACAGTTGAAAGGAATATCACTTACTAGTAACGCATTTCTCGCTTTCCAAGGAACAACTGCTATGAATATATCAGGAAAAAATAAAGAGAGTTCATTTCCAAGCAGTTATTTCCTTCAACTACAGGTAGCTCTTCCAGAATTGATTCTTTGATGCTGAGCATGTATGTACTTAAAAAACATCAACAGTAAAAGGAGATGCATGAGGTTGGCCAATTGTTTACACGAACTGAATTCTGAATTTTGCTGGATTTTAGGGACTCTGTATAAATGTATCAGACCCTGGTTCAGCTCTGAATGGAGGATTTGATTGCCAAGGGCAAGCAACTAGAGGTCACAACAGAAGTCTTAAGCCTCAGCAAACCTTTTATTTACATGGAAGTAGCAGCAAAAAGCTTCCTGCATGAATGAAAGGTTTTGAAAGAGTAGCTGAATGCAAGAAGTAAAAAACCATTACCCCAACGTAAGAAAGTTTTGAGTTAAACCTAGAAAAGTCATAGAATCATAGAATGGTTTGTTTGGAAGGAACCTTAAAGATCATCTAGTTCCACCCCCTTGGCCATGGGCAGGGACACCTTCCACTAGACCAGATTGCTCAAAGCCCCATCCAACCTGGTCTTGAAAACTTACAGGGATGGGGCATCCACAGCTTCTCTGGGTGACCTGTACCAGTGCCTCACTACCCTCACAGGGAAGAATTTCTTCCTAGTATCTAATCTAAATCTTCCCTCTTCCAGTTTAAAGCCATTGCCCCTTGTCCTGTCACTACACGCCCTTATAGAAAGTCCCTCCGCACCTTTCTTGTAGGCCCCTTTTAGGTACTGGAAGGCTGCTCTAAGGTCTCCCCAGAGCCTTCTCTTCTCCAGGCTGAACAACCCCAACTCTCTCAGCCTTTCTTCATAGGAGAAGTGGATCATCTTCATGGCCTCCTCTGGACTCGCTCCAACAGGTCCATGTCCTTCTTGTGCTGAGGACCCCAGACCTGAAGGTAGTACTGCAGGGGGGGGTCTCACCAGAGCAGAGCAGAGGGGCAGAATCCCCTCCCTCAACCTGCTGGTCACACTGCTTTGGATGCAGCCCAGGATACGGTTGGCTTTCTGGCGTGCTAGGGCATACTGCCGGGTCACGTTGAGTGTCTCGTCAACCAGCAACACCAAGTCTTTCTCCTCAGGGCTGCTCTTAATCCATTCTCCATCCAGCCTGTATTTGTGTTTCGGATTGCCCCAACCCATGTGCAGGACCTTGCACTTGGCCTTGCTGAACTTGATGAGGTTCACACAAGCCCACCTCTTGCACGCCATCTCTTGGAGGGCGCCCGCCCAGCCAATTCCTTATCCGCTGAGTGTTCCATCCGTCAAATCCATGTCTCTCCAATTCAGAGACAGGCATGTCATGCGTGACAGTGTCAAATGCTTTGCACAAGTCCAGGTAGATGACATCAGTTGCTTTTCCCTTCTCTGCCAGCGCTGTAACACCATTTTAGAAGGCCACCAAATTTATCAT
>NW_009597758.1:0-22139 GCF_000690535.1 Cariama cristata | reverse complement strand
GGTCGACAGTCAGCTGAATATGAGCCAGCGACCCAGGTGGCAAAGGCGGCCAACAGCATCCTGGCCTGTATCAGAAACAGTGAGGCCGGCAGAGCTAGGGGAGTGATTGTCCCTCTGTACTTGGCGTTGGTGAAGCCACATCTCAAATCCTGTGTCCAGTTTTGGGCCCCTCACGACAAGACAGACATTGAGATGCTGGAGCATGTCCAGAGAAGGTCAATGAAGCTGGTGAAGGGTCTGGAGCAGAAGTCCTATGAGAAGCAGTTGAGGAACTGGGGTTGTTTAGCCTCAAGAAAAGGAGACTGAGGGGAGACTTGATCACTCTTTGCAACTACCCAAAAGGGGTTGTAGCGAGGTGAATGTCAGTTGTTCTCCCAATTAACAAGTGAAAGGACAAGAGGTAACAGCCTCAAGTCGTGCCAGGGGAGGTTTGAATTGGATATTAGCAAGAATTTCTTCACTGAAAAGGTTGCCAAGCATTGGAATGGGCTGCCCAGGGAAGTAGTGGAATCGCCATCCCTGGAGGTATTTAAAAGACGTGTAGATGTGGTGCTTAGGGACATGGTTTAGTGGTGGAGTTGGCAGTGCTAGGTTTACGGTTGGACTTGATGATCTTAAAGGCTTTTTCCAACCTAAACGATTCTATGATTCTATAAAATAATTGTCAATACTAATCTATTTATCCAGCAACAAACAAATGTTTATGAGTTTCCTGTGCGATAACACACTGATTAAAACTTAGAACATTTCAGGCAGGGCATGTATCTCAAAATAAAAATCAGACCTTATTAAACCTGCAAGGAAATTTCATGTAAACACACAGCATCAAAAAGCCAGGAGCATGGAAGAATTCGGTCCTAGTTTTAGTCAAAATTCAGTGATTCCTTTTCAGTTGCTTCAGTTGCAACGTTTTCAGAAGCACAGAGAACTACCCTTTGAGAGCTAACCAGTAAAAAAAGCATGTCTCTCCTTCTTACACCGTCATGTAGTAGGGAGGCCTTTATGCCCTGCTAAATGTAAAATATTTCAGAAAAACAAAACCAGGAAACAAACTGGGATCTGGTCAAGAGTTCATGCTGGCTGAATCACTGTGGTGCGGAAACCACCAGCTCTAAAGATGGAAAGTCTGGAGCCATTCACTCCCTCAAAGAAAGAGAAAAAAGAAAAATAAAAAGGGAAAAAAAAAAGGCATTAAAGACCACTTGGCTTACTGGTAGGCTCCCCCAACATCTGTAACACAGGAAAGGCTACCTATAGGTAGGTGCCTTGACCTTTTTCCTCCTCATCTCTCTCTAAGCACGGCCAGCAAATGTGATCTGCATCATAGTGTTTCATATTGGGTGCAGTGAGAATTGTTTAAATGTCACTCCCTGACTCAACATGCAGAAATGCTGTAGGGTCATGGCACTGCTTCTTCCCTCCACATCCTGCACCTATTGCCCTCTTCTGCCTTTCCCCAGGAGAAAAAAAAAAGAACTGTACATACTTTACAGATTGAATATGGCCAGTTTCAAAGTAGCGATTCGTTCAGACTTCTCTGGATTGCCTTTTGTTATCTGAGAGCTTCCAAGGAACCATTGCTCAGAAGCAATTAAGCTCAACTCTTCTTGGATAAAGACACACAACAATCAGCGTATTTAGCGAGGCAACACAGCCATTTTGAAGGAGGCCTGGAAAATCCTAACATTGTTAAAATTTATCTTCACAACTGCTGACAAGATCTAGTAAAGGTGTTCGTGTTCTGCTCATGCACTGTGTAATCTTTCATAAGCCAAAATCTTCTTAGCAAATCATTTTAGCAAAGTTAAAAAGCCAAACTGTTGTGTATGCCCATTACTTGTAGGAAGAATAACAGCTCTTGACAATAACCTGTTGTCCATACATTTTTTGCTTTCCTTGTTTTTAAAGCACTGGCATACATAAATATGCTATACTTAGGTACTAAACACATTCGTCGCAGCTAATCGTCACACTATTTGACATAATCCTGTCACTAAAGCTAAGACTCGCATCAGCCTTCTGATAACGTTGAGACTCACCTGATCGCTGTAGCTGCGACAGCCTTTTTGGTTGTGCTGGATGGGACGACCAAGAGCCGCAGGAAGAAGGGAATATAACTGTGCTGCCGGACAAGCAGAGAGCTGGTCCAGCAACATCACAAGCTGAGGAAACCCAAGAGCAGTTCTGCAATGTATTTCCTTACACAGAATTATCTACATCATTTATTCTCTCTGTGCTTCTGCTCTGTAAAACGGTACTTTTGTATAACAGGCTCTGTGAGAATAAATACAGCATGAAGAAGTGGCACACTGACAGGGAACATGGAAATACCTCTGAATCTATGATAACTCCTCATTACCAACCAGTCATTTTTAACATTCAAAAATGAACGATTCCAGAGAATGTTACAGTGGAACTGACTCACAAAAGACTGAAGAATCAGCACTGTTTCCCGAACTGATTTCAGTTTTGTGAGTATAAGTTTTAAAGGGTTCATTTACCATAGTGATTCCATTTGGAAAGCAGTCTTTGAAAATTACAAGCAGCTTTCTACCGAGCAAACTGCAAGCTAGCAGTAATGTTATTTCATAGCACTGGTCACAGTGACCAAGGAAGCCTTTCAACACAGCCAATCATGTTCCAGGATGTCTCGAGAAAAAGATCTATAAAAACTGTGCATCAAAAACCTGGGACTCCTGTGCATTAGTTTGGCACACTGCTAAATGGAGCTGGTGTTACAAAGTGCTTCCAGCCCTGTCAAAATATGACGGGCAATACCTCAGGAGGAAATCCATCCTGAAATACCAAATTACAGTAACCTTAAGATAGGCATTAACTTTCCCGAGGAGTTCTTTATCCTGAGCAGAAGGCAGACAATGCAAAGCTTTTGCTAACTTCACTGTCACCTTGCATACATCTAAAAGGCATTTTTGTCCCTTCTGGAGGGAACTTACTCACTGGATAATGTTGTGTCATTGGACAAAACCATCCCACAATCCTTTTAAGACGTACGTTAAGGGCACCACATCTGTTTTATGTTCTTAAACACACCTACACAGCCTTGCATTAATCATTCTCCCTTTCTCTTTCCTGGAGGGCTTACCCTGCACTACAGCTCCTGGTGACCTCTTCAGGTGCTGTCCTCCTTTGGGCGTTCACTGTTCTCACCTCCACATGCTGCATTCTGAGTATTCCCTCTGCCCTCTCCCATGTCACCACTCCCACCCTGAAGTTTGGCAGGGTGCATGTACATTAGTGTTCAAGTTTGGAGCAGCAGCACGCTTTTGAAGCCAGCCCCTCAAATGCCCCACTTGCTTACCGTGCTTTGCTTTACACCACGGAGCAGTCCCCGAGAACGCAGACCCGGTTCCTTTCAGACGAAACTAAGCTGGAAGAGGAACCCCGGCAGCACAGGCAAAGCCCACCAGCGGCACGCAGCATGCAGTCCACAGGGGACCTCACTAGAGCCACAGCTCTCCAGGTCCACTCCTAGCTGCTACTCTACTTGTTTGTGGAGAAATTGTCTTGGAGTATCAGACATTCATTCTCCTCCCAGGAAACTGAGCAAACCCTTTCTACTCTGTACAACCACCCAAAACTCACACTGCTCCCCTCCACCCTCCCAGAAAAGCAGCCTGATGCCTGCCTTTTCAGGTATTTACCCAACCAGCACCTCCAGTGGATCATAACATTTGAACTGCTACCATTTTGGACTAGTCTTTGTTAAAACTGTCTGTCATCATTTAGGTCCTTGCTCACCTGCCAGTATTCCATCACTCACCTCTTCCCTTTCACCTATTTCTAACTCTTCCTTTCTTTTGGACTCTCTTCTTCTGTTTTATGATTTTAGTTACGAAATCAAGCTCGAACTCATCGCTATCACCAAATTCATCTGAAATAACTCCATCTCCTGTGTTTTCTTTGATTTTATGTGACTGAATTTCTATGCAAGTTCTACCAGAGCAACCTGGAACATCACGCTGTCTATAGAAATCATCTCCTCTTATTTCTCAGTTAGCTGCAGCACGGTCTTTTTCTTTGTGGGCCAACCCAGGACCTGCGGAACTGAACGGAAGGACCTCAGCTGACTGCAACAGGCAGTCCCCTAAATGCACTTAATGAAGTCATTCAAACAACTTGATACTATTTATGTTAACTTTCATGACTGTATGACATTCAGAGATAACCATGTATGTTCTGTGCCTTTTGCAAATACATTTTTCCTACTACACAACCTGAAAAAATACTCGTTTTGTTCTAACGTATTTGTAAGAATCAAATTTATATACAAGACCTTTAGAAAACAGAGACCCACCTCTAAATGCAAAGAACAAACATTTGCATTACCTATTTATATTAAAATATGCAGAAATTTCCAAAGTATTCAGTCAACTTATAAATTTTTATAACTTCTTCAAATTGTTAACATTTTTTTAACACACAGCATTATTTCAGCTTTGTGGCAGGCTCAATAACAATCTTTCTGGTCTGGAAAAAAGGAAAGAACATTATAATAAAGAATGCAGAATAAATAAAAACAAAACAGTACAAGCCGTACATCCACGCATACAAAGACAACTTTCATGGTGAGCTATAAGCAATTATAATAACACAATGTGCTGCATGTTGATTTCACCAGTGAAAAGAATTTCTCCAGTTATTGAAGACTTTCCTGGCAGAATTTCAGAAAAAAAATTCTGACATTCTCCCAATCTGACTTCTGTGCAATGCAAGTCATGCACATTTTAAACACCGATGAATAATACTGCCTTTCTTCTGCGAACTGTTAACAGCTGTAGAAACTATTATAGCCTGTTTAAAATCATGTCTCTGTAGTCAATACTCTCCAGACACTTAGCAATACTAAAGCTATTCCTGGGGCTAAACTAGAATTGCTATGTGAGTACAAAGTTTGATTTATGTTGAAATGAAACAACAAACATCTGATCTTTCTTTTTTTAAATGGCCATTCATATAAACATGAGTATCAGCTGCATAACTAGAAAGTGATGTACCGAATTTACAGAAATTAGACAAAGGAAGACCACCCACAGTTACCTTCAAGAAGAAAAGATCTGTCAGAGGGGGAAAGATTGCTGGTGAAGATCCTTTGTACAGTCGTCGCTGCCCTAATGTCCTCATGGTAAGGCTGTGGTTTATGAAAGTGATGTCTCGTGAATATAATTTTTCAAGTCTTCTGAAAGACACAAAATTGATCAGCAGCCCAGCACGGTATCTCGGCGATGCTCACCATCAGCTGCCCTCAGACTGATTACAGGCGCAGCGGACTGCCTAATAAAATCATCCAGATGCATCCAAGAGGATGTCGAGGTCTCCGTGTGCTAATGTTATTCTTTTGCACAGGTGGGAAGAGGAGAAATGCTCAGTTGTGGTTCCTCTAACATTTTTGAAACGATGATTGAGAAAAGAAAGGAAAAGATGCAAGTGGAACAAGAGCAAACCTTAAATTACATAGAAAATTTCAGATACGTTCTAGAGATTCACATACTTTACTAAGATGTGCTGAAAATACAGTTTTCATTCCTCACTCCAACAAACTGCACCAAAGTTCCTTTATTTTTTTATACATCTTCACCTTTCAAGAAATTAAAACACATAAGTAAATATAATCAGCTTGGTGGAGGGTTTGTGATCTCTGACAAAGACAGCAATAAATTTGACCAGTAACAATAATAAAGTGAGGGTTAAGCTAACTTGAAGACACTCCTCCTCCAGAAGAGTGCCATAAATTGATCAGGAAGACTTCAACAGCCTCAAATTAATGTTCCAGCTTCTTCTAGATTAATTTTAAATCTTTAGCTGTTAAAGTATCTAGAAAGGTGAAAGATAAGGTAATTGTTCAGCTCATTAGTAGTTTTTCTTCTGTCAGTAAAACACCTTTTTTAAAACATCACATTTGCACCTTCTAATCAGAGCTCTTAGGGAATTTTCAGCAGGCACCAGTATTTCTCCATGTTGCACAGGTATGCCTCCACCTTCTCCAGCAGATACGCAAGCACCAGAATAGCCTGTTTGCCCTTCGCTCCCTACTTCTCCTTAGGTGTTGGCCTACATTTCATATTTGCTAATTTTGCCATGCTTAGACTGAGAGCTCCTACAGGTAGAGTACAAAGTTGTTGGATTTTTCCTTCCTTTGTCTATAAAATGGTGTGTTATTTAAATGTTTTCCCCAACAATGGAAAGAGATGATCAGTTTACAACATTAAAGCATACAGAAGGAGAAGGTGTGCACATAAGGGGGAAGAGGACCCACTATTTTCTTAAATTTTAAGAGGTACCTAAGAAATAACTTTTTTTTTTTCCAAAAACACTGACCATATGCAACACAAAAAGATATTGTTTAGAAAAAAAGCATAAAAAAGGCACCAAGGTTACTAGTAGCCATCATATCCTTTGGTATGGGAATTTCAGCTGGGCTCTGATTCTCAATTCAGCACAGTCATGAGGCAACGCTGCAATTACAGTCCTCCAGGGACTGCAAATGAAAAAAAAAGTTACGTTCAAATCAGCCGATTTCCAAGGTCACACATTTCAGATCAGGGCATCAGGGAACCAAACAGCTTTACAAAACTTACAAAATAAGTACAAATCATGCAACTAGGAAATTCTCACAGGTGTTCCCTTAACGCCAACCTGATTTGCTAAGCTCAATGGTCAGTAGTTCCATTGAGCAGAGTAATAAAAATTAGGCTGGGGGTTACAATGACAAATAATTTACAATGGGAGGCTGATAGTGGACCACGTGGAAAATTAGGCAGCTTGGACTGCAGACAAGCTTAGAGAGAGGGTGAAGCGATGGCTATTTTCAGAATCCCTATTGGGCACAAAACAGCATTCTGCTACAGAGTGCTAATAACATACACGAAATGCACTAGTGGCTGCAACATAAGTGGAAAAAGTCAAATAGCCTTTCGATGTAAAAAACAGATTTCAAATTATTTCATCTCTCACAAAAGAGAAATGAAACAGAAAAATCTCCAGCATGTAGGCACACCGTAAACGTGAGAACAGAGCTTCCCAGCAATGGATCAGGAAGATCTGATCCTTGGCACTCATTCTGGAATGAGAAATCTTTTAGACAGGTTACCTCCTTACCTGCCTATGTGCAGAAAAGTCACTGATAACTGAAAAACTCTTAAGCAATCTTCTGTGCTGCTTTTCTATTACAGTAATTACACGTCGGCTGCTCAAAACGGAATGGTATCTGCTATCAGTATCCTAACACGTGCAACTATCCATCCAGGTATTTACACTGTGCCTCTCATAGTGGGGAGGGACCATGAATATGAGCACACAGGGCAAACGATACCACTAACGCTTCCCATTTTGGCTGGTATCGCTGTGTTAGCGCAGTCCGCGGGCAGATGCTGTCATTTCTGACAAGGCTGTTGGGTAACAGTGACAGGAATCTGTCAGATGCTGCCCACACGCGGGCCGTGTCCCGCACGGCACGCTGACCTCCTCCAAAGAAGTTTCATTTTAAAATTCCACTGAACATGTTACAAATACCAGCTGACAACGTGCAACGTATGGCAGAGAAAGGGAAAGGCGTAACGGTCAAGACAAAACAATAGGGAAATACCCCCCGAGGGCAGCAGTGGGCTTGCCGGTGTACGTGCTGCGCTTGGTCGGAGAAATGGGTTGGATCTTTGTGATGGAGGGAGGCTTGGCCCATCAAAGAAGGTAATGTGCAAAGGCACCTCTCCGCTTCTCATGCAATTCCCTGACCCTGCGGTTGCCAGAAGGTTACTGCTGTCATAAAGATGACTTTATAGCAGCCTCAGGCTTTGCCAAGAATAAACCACAAGTGCCTTTATCCTCACAAGATCATCTTCACACCATGCGCAACTCCACTTTCCCCAGGAAAAAGCCCTATGCCAATGCATTAGAAGATGCACGTCGAAGACTTTTGACATTGCCTCAACAAAACCACACAGCCATCTGTTCTCCCCTTGGACAAGGAAATTCTGAGGGACCTACTTAGTCCTGCTTCCTGCCTGCTTTACACCACTCGAGATGCAAAGCTGACGGAGATGAACAACCAGTTACACTCCTAGGCAGGCAATAAAATACTGGAGGCTCTCAACTAGCAGAAGAGCCTTTGCACACCTAGCCATGACAGCTCAGAGCACTTCTGCTCCAGTGCAAGAGGCTTTCAGACCTACAGCAGAGCTTTAAACTTTAAGCTAAGTTATCAGACTACCCACCAGAGTCTGTGAGACGTTTAAACGCCTGCGCTCCCTCTCCCTGCCCTGCTGCGAGCAAGCTCTCCCCTGCCGGGCAGGGATCGATTGGGTAGGTGCCAATGCCTTCAGCTACACAAAGAGATTTGGGAGAGCTCTTGTGCAACACACTGGCTGGGAGCTTGGGTTCAGTATGGTACGGAACGAGATAATTCCAGTATTATCTCTTTAACAAAAAGCAAAAGATCTCTCAAATGATGATTTTTGCTTTTGGAAATTATATTAAGACCAGTGCAGAAACTGGTAGCAAAGAAATGATTCATGAACACCAACAAAGTGATTCACCAGCCCCTCGCTAGGAAGTGATATCATCGCACCACATCTCCATGAGAATGGGAGAAGAGAAGCATTGTTTCACAGCACAGGAAAGTGCTGTATTCTCCAAAAGAAAAGTATGAAATCTGCAGGTGTGTATGACAAACGAGGGGGGGGGGTAAATTGTCAGTGCTCTGGGCAGCGAGTCAGGTGCCCAGCACGGTGACTATCAGATGCTTGTAAGCACTGCTGAAGAATACCAGAACATTTGCAATCTGGTCTCGGATAAATTGCAAGCTCTGGGTACATGGTGCAATTACCCCAGAGCCCAACACAGATTCTTCTCTACCTGATCCATCACTCCTCACTCCATCCCTCAAGCCACAAACAGTAAAATCCTTTCTCGCTCCCTGCGTAGCAGCCATGTAGTGAGCGTGCTTTTCTCTTCTCTTACCTAACCCAGGCTCACACATTCTGACCCACAATATTGCCTCCGCATCCCAAAGTGGGCTCTTGCCCTTGCCAGGGATCTATAGACCTTTAGCGGTATGCTTGCTCCGCTCCTTTGCCCTGCCCAGCACCCTCACCCAGGTGCTCCAGGGCTTCTCAGGTCAAAAGGCACAGGACTGCTGCACATCCAGCCGGCCCAGGGAACCCCAAAGCTCTGCCAATCCCTGTGCTGATTCTCACCTTGTGGCTCACGCTACGGAGAAGCTGAAAGCATGTGTGAAGCTGCTGGGGAGGCAGAAAGCAAGGGAGTTTTAGGTTTCAGCATGTATGCCACATGTTGCCTTCAAGGGTGACACACTGGATAACAGTTTTTTTCAGTTCTTAAAACTGTACCTCGTGTTGGACATGACCGTGCTCTCTGCAGTTATCCTGGGCGGTATCAGCTTGTCAGCACCTCCAAGCCCTAAGCATGTGGCACTGACATGCCTCGTCATTAATGATCCCCCCCTTGCAAAGCAGGCAGCAGTAGGCTGCTACTGAACTGACGACCACAAGCTGACATCACCCAGATTAAGAGGATTTTCCTTCTGTTAATCTTATTCCTTCTCCTCAGCCTGCCCTGTGCGCCAAGAGGTCAAAGTACTACCCCTCCAGTTCACCCGATAGCAATGCTTCTCCCCCACCTACAACTCTCCTCTCAAAAAACCTACACTTACAGCACCTAACATCGGCAGCCCCAAGCATTTGAAAGACAATAAAACCAGTACTGCTTTCCTCCCCAGCCTGCAGCCCAGCTGTGCTAGGGACACTTCGAATCCAGGGAACTGCCACAGAAGACAGTGGCAAATTTTTGAATCACTCAATTTCTCCAAAACCCCTTTAACTCTCTGCAGGAAGACTGGTGGGCCTGCTGCTATGCAGATCTGCTGGCCCACAGCACGCCAGAGGCTACTGTCAAATCAAGGCTTTAGGAGCAATCACAGAGCAGCAGGCACGTCCAAGCAGCACTGGAGAAGCCATCTGCAAGGAAGAACAAGTCTCATGCCATGTAACACGAAGGCAAGCGGTAAGTATTTATTCTATCACTCCGAAATCCCCAGGGACTGGCCTTTTAATGCAACTCATATCCTCCAATCTAGTAACCTCAGTTCCCTGGAGACTGGCACCGTAGATGCATAGACAGGGCTTTCTGATGTATCCAGCCACACTTGATGCCAGCCAGAGCAACGCAGGACTCCTTACGCAATCCATCTGCCTCACTGGGTTCACCTAGAAAAGCAAGCCATCCACCCAGCAGCCTTCCAGCTCAGCCCCCAGTGACACCCAAAGAGCAGCGTGGGAGGAAAGCCGCTCGCTCTCTTCCAGCGCTGCCCGCAGGCTCTGGCACCGACCGACAGCTCCTCTCCAGGACAGCCTGTGTCTCAGAGGGCAAACAGTCAAAGGGAAGAGACACACGCTAAAGGGGAACTTGACTGCATGGTTTTGCTGTTTGGTAGGGCACAAGAGAGACCATAGCTGACACGGTTTGGTTTCAGTGTTTTTGTACCTCAGACAAGATCATGGGGGAATTCATTCAGCAACAGAAAATGGAAATGCACCTTCCTTTGGCCAAACACACAAAAAACCCACTGGGTCTGATTTTCCACTGGTGACACTTACTTAACATCCATGCAACCCAAACAGTTTTTACAGTTACTCCTCATCTACTTAAATAAGAAGAAAATCTAATTTTCAATTTGGCTTAGGGAAAAAGATACTGCTTTTGGAGCAAACAAGCATAAGTAACCTGTTCGCAAGCATTTTAGAGAACATTTCACTTTGGTGAACATATTCCCTCAAGTTATTTCTATGATCTAGATGAGCAGCAACTGTTGTACTCATCTCTTTAAAAATTATCATCAGTTAATGGGTCCTGCGTTACAGTGTTTCCATCCAAAAAGCCTCCTTGTTGTGCATACGCCACACTCCCTTGAAGTCATGGAGCAGACTGGATTAGATCACAGATACCCATTTTATATCAATTACCCAGAAAAGTGAATGGTTCAATTCTGTGTAGCATAAAACCTCATGTACCACAGGATCAGAAGCTTAAAGGCCACATAGTACTTTCACTTTGTGTGTGCATCTTCCAGTGATGTCAACTGGATGTGAGCTTCTGATTCTCAGACAGTACAACTTTTGCCAGGAAGTATTTCACACTTATGTCCCAACAAAATCTGATGTCTCTCCACATCCTCCACACTTGTACTGTCACTTTTACATGATAGAAGGCCAAAACAAGCAAAAAAAAAAAAAAGAGAGAGAGAGCTTGCATAAGTAAAATTTGTCAAATTGTGGAAGTTCTTAGAAAGATGAAAGTATTTTAAATCTTGGCCTCAGGGAAAACATTCTCTGCTCTCAGGAGTTTGAATGGGATGGCCACATTTCTAGGCGTGACGACAGTTGATAACTTGTGGTGAGATTACCACAGTTTAAGAATTTAACAACATGAAGATGGCTTAAGCCAACAGGTATCATCTCACCACAGGGCATGAGAGCAGGGTTCATGAAGCACAGCTGAGGAATGACAGTGTGTCAAGCTACAGCAACATGATTGCTTCTAATTGTCTCTCAGAATATAAGAGCTAAACTATCCTTGTTCTGAGGCATGGGTCAAAATATTGCAAGAAATGCAGCACACAGAGCAGAAGAAAGGTTATTTTCAACTTGTTAGGCTTCCCACAAAGTTTTCAGGTTCTGCACACAGATATAACCAATTTTATCAGTTTGGCTACATCAGAACATCTTTCTATCAAAACAACCAACTTTTTTTATGTCACCCCCCCTGAAGTAAAATAGCTCAGATTCGCATGTAAAGATTGAGATGAGATAACGGAAATAAAAGATAATGAATCAACTGCTTTTGTACACAAAATAAGCATCTGTAATTACAAAGCAGTCAATGTGCTGACTCTGCCTTGAGTTACATCACACGCTGGCCCCTCGGATCCCAGGACTCAAAATCACCTTTGCTCTCTCTGTCACAGGTCAAGTCCAGCTCAGCCAAACCAGGAGATTTGTGCCAAACAGTTTGTATTTCCAACAATTAAATATTGAATTCTCCTTTTATAAGTCACTTAGGAGTCACGCTTGCACAATTGTTTGCATACACAGCCACTTTATTTCAGCCCCAAATACAAAAAGCTATTAACAGTTGGCCAGATTCTGCTCTCATTTGCCCCAGTGCAAAACCACGTCATTTCCACTAAGATCAGAGGAGCCCGAGCTTCGTACCACCCATGGGAGAGCAGAACTCCTTTTTTGCTGAGGCAACTCACATCGGCAGCGAGTTGCTGTGCCTGTGGCACGTGTGGCCTGGAGGTTTCCGTTCGGCTGCACAGGCTGGCTCCTCTGCTCACCATCCTTCTCACCCCTCTGCAGTCCCACCGTGTCCCTCCCGGGCCTTTATTTTAAATGGACCTTGTTTCACGGACAGACCACAGCAGGTTACTTATTCCCCTTAATTCACTGGATTTACAAGAAGCACGCCAGCTGAGTAGCACTGAACAAAAGACAAAATTGTCCCTACAGTGTATTTACACACAATAAAATGAACCAATCAAGCAAACAAACTGTACACAACGCGCCCTATTATTAACTGAAACCAGAAGAAACTTCTTCAGTACTTCCAGTGCTTAGAAATGCACGTTTATGTCCCAAGCAACCTAGAGCTTCCAGCAATTACTTAGTCCTCAAAGCTTGGAGCCAAGTTTTCTCCACAGTACTTACTCCCTGGGGCTCACAGAAGGTTACAGACGACTGGTCTCCAACCTTGCTTCTTCAGAGCCCTAAGCGCTGAGGGCACATCTTGCTTATTCTCCCTGACAGATCACCTGGTTTAACTTCTCCCGGACTCCCTTCATTTGCTATACATGTCACAGCCACTGCCACACTCCCAGGCACGGCACCATTCCCAGCAAGGCACAGGCGGCTGGGTGCCAGGGGACAGCAGCTACTGTGGCACTGGGAAGCAAGCACTGCTGCCTGTGAGGAGGCAATTACAACAAGCGCAAGAGCATCCACAGCAACAGTCTGAAAGAACAGAAATCTTAACCCCACTGGCCCTGCATGCCCACAACAGCTGGGTTAGGAGTTACTGTTCTGCTCTTCTACAGATACAGCGTTTTGAAGTTCGTAACCATTGCTTTGTGCTTTTATTTCTTTCTGGTAATGTAATAAAGCAATTCCCAAGTTATAAAAAAACGTGACTGTTTGCAACCGCGATGAGGTACATCCAGGGGTACAGCCCTCGGTATGTAACACGCAGCTCTCACTGGCCAAACAAGCTGTCGTTCCTCCCGGCAGGCAGTCTGACCTCACCTCATCTGCACCACCCCACACAGCAGCATCCTGCAGGATTATGTGTTCTTCTCCAGATAGAGTTTTCTGCCACCTTCCATGACCACATCAACAGCCACACAGTCCAAAAGGCAAACTACCCCAAGCAGTTCCCCTTCCATAAAGGGAAAAGTCATTTATTACAGTGAATCACCCCAGCTTGACTACTGATCCATGTCAAAAAAAGTGCTAGTTTCGAGGGCCCTTTTCTGCCACCCTTCCACTGAATAATTTGAGGAGAAAAACTTGACATGTCACAGCACAGTATTTCTGATGCTAATTCATGTGTCTTTTTTCCCTACTAGAATTCACAGAAGCAGAAGATTGTCACATTTTTCAAGTGGGAGATGCTAAGAACTGGGTTTCAACTCTCTGGTAAACCTGGAAAACAAGGCAAGGGGCCAGCTCCTCTGTGCGTGAACCCCCAGTGACTCAACTGAAGCGTGCGTAGAGGAGGCGAGAACCAAGAAAAGAAGCAGATAATCCCATTCCAACTGTGTACAGCCAGATTTGTAAACAGAGAAACTGGTCACTGTTTCTGAAGTGGAGTATTATCATCTCACTAGAGCAGCAGTATGCCTCTATGCATTCAATGTTTTAATTCTCAGGCAAAGCTAGGGTAAAAGCACATCAAATTTACAAAACAGCTCTTAACTGCTTGGAAAGGACAACTGTAAGGCTGCTTGGGCAACCTTGCTTGTACCTCCTTGAATAAGGAATCTGTGGCTGGACGCTATAACACACTATTTCCCTATAATGTAGTCTACTATCAGCTTCAGATCCTCCCATTCTGCCTCAAATACCCACATGCTGACACGGTATGGTTTACATGTACGTTTTATTTAGCACAAAACAAGGAACAGTGCTGCATTTAGCATTCAGTTTTAACATTGTATATATACGAACAAACATAGAGGCAGATAATCTTGAGAAATCAGGTACAAATGTGAAAGTTTTTTAATACTCTCCCAAATATTTCTCACCATTACTGGAATCTCTTCCGAAGTCCCCGTCGTAGCATCAGTACAAGTCCAAAAGGTCACACAAATGAGGCTCTCGCTCCCCCTGCACATCAGGAAGAACTCACCCCAATGCTCTATAATAAGGAAAACGCTTTTAGCTGTAACTCAAAAGTCACAAGGACTACAGCCCACCACAGGAAGACAGCAGAAGAGATCAAGGGCATCCCCAGAGACTTTGTTAGGTGAAAAAAAGTAAAGTGCGCAAAGTTACTCAACTCTTTTGTGGACTTACAGTTCTGTTGGCATCCTCGTACAGTGTCATAAATTCAAGGGTATGCATAAAAATGAGTTCCATGCGAACAGCTCTCTGTAAGCAGTGTCAAATCCTTCTATGTGCAAGGCCTTGCCTATACAGGGCTCTCTGCAGGATTAGGACTGTAAACTACGTACATAAATGCTGGCACAGTGTGTTTACATAATATGTAAATAGATAAAGAAAAGTACATTCACACCAACTACTGAGGAAAGAAAACAAATCATTTTTCTACTGCTAAAAGTACTGAATCACTTACCATCTGGTTTGGGAGGGAGAAAAAAAAAAAAGACTCAATCCAATTCAGTTATGAAGAAAATCCTGTCTAAAAAAAAGTAATCACATGCTAGATCCCTCTAACTTCAATTTCCAATCATTTTAACGTGGAGACATGGAGAGTTGATTTCCTGGAGGAAAAAAAAATAAAACCGACACACCCAGTAAGAAGGATGTGTGGCTTTTTAGGCCCTGATCCTGCAAGCTCTAAATACTTAAATATGGGGAATAGTGGAAGCTAATTTTCAGGAAAAAGCTGAGTCTCTGCATCTGTTTCTGTTGGAATGCATGCTAATTTTCCAAGAAAAATCTGCCACGCTTTTGCTACAATGCTGTGAAATGCAAAAGTAAAATCTAGGTACTAAATATCTGAACTAATTTCCCTTTCTACCTTGGTAACATTTGGGGTTTTTCCTTAAGCATCTGAAGACATACCTATGCGCACTGTAGCATAGTGCAGAAGTGGTATGTTACTGACGTGTATGCACGTATGCACGTGGTCATGTAAATACTGAGTATTACAGCACAACCAGAAGACCTCACGTTTATAGCTCTCGCAAGCATGTCATTTCCAAACTTAACACTTTTCACTTTGTCCTCAAACACACCATTAAAATTACTTTCTTCATTTTTAAAGAAACTAAAATTTTCATATCGTTTCAATCCACACTTCAAAATCTAGCCTACACATAGCACTGATTTTCCAAATGCCTTTGTATGTTCCCTTTAATAGCTGTTCATCCCACAACTGTACGTCACGGAACCAAACTGCCCTGTTCCCTCCTTGCCTCATGTCCTGCACGTTCAAATACCAACTCACCTCTGCCTGCTGCTTCTCTGGAACATCCCCCTCACCTCATTCACTGACATTTCACCTACACTGGCATCTCTTCCTTCCTTCTCTTTTTCCTTGTCATTTTCCTCTACTAACTAATTGCCAACATTTTCTAATTGATGTTCTTGTATTTTAATACTTTTGTTTTGGAAGTTGTCAAATCCTGGTTGATAACCGTAACTCAAAGAGTTCAATACAGCTGCGTGGGCAGCTGTAACAGTCCTGTGGGTCCTGGCCTTTTTCTTCTGCTTCCCTCAGTCCACCTCCATTGTTCAAACACTTGCACAAAATTTCGTTTCCTGGAGGCCTCAAGTTTAATAGGGACCCTTTACCTACGGGACAAAGAAGGATTTTACTGGATTTACCGATTAACCTGAACACTAAACACCTGAACACACTGAAAGAAATTTCCCTGTCCCACTAAATATCTTACCTGCTAAATTCTGCCATTCACCTCTTTTTTCTGCTGAACACTCAGTCTTTCCATGAAAACATGTATTTATTATTTATTTAAAACAGAAAAACATTCCTTGGCTATTCCTTAAAAATTACTTACTCGTTCCTTCTTAAATCTAGCACTAGTGATTAATCCTGAATAGATCCCCACTGGGATAAATTTGACCCCAAATCGTTAAGAAATTAAATAGTTCTCTCTCTTGCTGAAAAGAGATTCTTAAAATAATGTTACATGTATAACCAAAGGCAATCAAGTTGGCTTCATGCATTACTGCTTACCACCTGTGTGACAACCATACCCACTCGTGATTGTGAAAAAGAAAGACTTATCTTAGAGATAGTCTGTGCTAAAGCATTTTTGCCAGTGAGGGAAGGCTATGAGTGAGCACCAAGCACGTTACAGTGACTCAGCTGCGCAGCAGTAACTCTTTAAGCCACAGAAATAGGATTACTTTAGACCTTGCTAGTAAGGTTGCCTAAGTTGGTGTGTGATCACTACTTAGCACAGCACAAGCGGTGCCAGACCCACACTTCACACCCCCTGGGACTGCAGAGTTCGTAAACTATCTACTTCCAACCCTCAGACGCCAACAAAACAGTCACACCCTACCCTAGTACAAAAGCGCTTATATACCGCACCTATCTCCAAGTGGGCAAAAGTAAATACGGCACTGAAGTCAGTGATAATTGGAGAGCAGACATGCACAGACAGAGAAACAAGGCTTTCCCTGCAAGGGAGCAGCTTTCCTCATCACTGCCTGACGACGAGGACTCTGTAGAGTCTTCATACGCTAAGCAGGCCTTCCCCCTGGGTCATATCAACAAAACCTTCCCTTGCCAATTGAAGGCCAGCTGCCGATGGAAGGGCTGAAGGCCAAGGGAGCTGCTTCCAAACAGAGGTGACCTTGCAAGTTTTCTCCCACCCTCCACTCTCTCACTGAGCAACCAAACAGGACCCTTGGGATTCTCTGAAAAAGTAACAGAGAGGAAAAAAAACAAGTGGAGTTTCGTACTGATGTAATAGAGCCTGGAGGGGCCTTACGGGTCTGGCAGCCAGTGACAATGACAGAATTCAAAGGACCTACAGGGCAGTGGTTTCAAAAATGGTGGAGAGGGTCACGCCGTGAGCCCGAGACTGCCGAGTGGCAGCGGCAGCGAGCAGCGGTGGTTCCTCGCCAGTAGGCCTGGAGTGGCAGCAGGGTGTGACACAGCACCCCACACTCACTGCCCGCAGCTGCAGGACTGACTCTGGGGGCTCCACGTCACCACTAGCCAGGACCTGCCAGGGAGGAGACAAACCCCTCATGCTAACAAAGCGTCAGGACTACAGACAAGTATGACTTTCCTTCTGTACCAATTATCCCAGGAAACGGGATTTCAACTTCCTCAACAGGTAGTGTTGGCATTTAAATTAACAGTCATTTATATCAATAAAATGATAAATTACTTCTATGCATGTTGCTGCTTTTGAATGCACTTATGTAAAATATCAGTTATCGAATGATTTTAATACAACCAGAGATAAAGATATGCAGGGAAGAAATCACAAGTAAACATACCACATCTTTAAGTGTGTCTTTTCTGCTGTCAGTGAGAAGAGTAGTAGTGATGGTCCAAATTACAGTGTTCTGTACATTATAAGATAACCAGTTTAATCAATGATTCCCATTTATTTCTAATTACATTCTTTATAACACAGTATCCATACGCATTCCTGTTGATGTTTTATTTTGAAAAGTTATGCCAGTAATAAGAGAGATTGATAATACAGCTTTTTGTGGACTCAGAATTACACTTGCAAATTGAGCTGTGGATTTCTTTCATCTCAGGAATTATAAAAAAAAAAAAAAAAAAATCTTTTTTTACCATCCTGCCTGTATCTGAGCACTCAGAATTGTGGACACGTCAACAATATTCCTGACATAAAGGTCATATTTTTCCCAGATTATATAATCAGCTTATCTTCAGAAAACATTAAAGATACATGAAAAACTTAGAAAAGTCAAGTAATAACTCTTCCCACAACCATTAGGGGAATTCTCTCTATTTCTTGTCACCAGTGCATATAACTGGGAAGAGCACCATGCAGCTCCACAAGCGGCTCTGGCCAGAGACTCCTTCCTGCAAACTACATGCCAAGAAGGGAGCGCATGAAAGGAGGGCAGTTTCTAGCCACACGGGTAAACATCTTCTTCCTCACCTCCAGGATCAGTCCCAGACAGTCAGAGAGTTCAGAAGGAATAAGGCCACGATGAACTCACAGCACCCATCACCAAATCTAACCTGGGCGGCGTAAGAGACGCCAGCACGGATCTGATTTGCACCAGTGGAAAGCATGAAATCAGTGGAGCTAAATTCAGAAGATCAGAACGAGTCTCATTATCTCTGCAAATTCATGCACCGGGAGCTGCATGCTGCACAGCCTTTCCTACTCTGAGTCACACCAACTCCTGCTCTAGGCTGTTCAGTAGCAAACTGTCAATAAACCTCATTAATGATGTGCTTTATATAGAAATAGTGCATTTAACTGAGAGGCTACAACAAATGAAGAGTGCAGCGAGGGGTGAATTACGTGGTTAGTGGAATACAGGATGTGTGTCAGTAAAGAAGTGGAAAAGGTGGGTGGGAGTCTTAATGTTACATAGATCTGCTTGAAGTTTGGTGTACATATATGAACCTAATTCCCCTTTTGATTTCAGTACAGTTATATCTAGCACTCCCCTGTTTCTACTGATATATAAATTCTCTGATGAATAATTGATAACCAACTTTCTTTTACGTAAGGCATTACTGGAGAGCCAGCAAATATTACAGACGTGTTGTTTGTCTTCTCTCTTTTTAGTCTTGTTCTCATCTGAATCATGTTTGGCTAGCATTCATATCTATCTCCTTGATTGGTGGTAGCTATAAAAAAAAAAATACACACCCTTGCAGAACTGGTGGCAGGAACAGTGTAAAAAAGATGTTCTTTGATTCAGATTCTTGTTTTTTGTCCTATGTAAACACACACCTGCAGCCATCAGCAATATTGTAACGGAGGATGGTTTCTGCACTGCCTGTCGAAGTCCCACACCTTGTAAAATATTCTAGCACTGTGACACAACATTTAATCACAGCTTACAACTGACCTTCTAAGCAGTCGGCTGTCATTTTTGTCCATTCAAGACTGGTGTTCTACCCGATGCTTACAGGCAATTCTAACTTCTCAAACCACATTAAGAGGACCTGGGTAGCAACCCCTATGAGAAAGTGAAAGTAAGCAAGGGATACTTCACAAACTTGGGGGGAACTGTAATACATAAAAACAACAAAGATGCAAGAAGTTGAAAAACTGCCAATCCCACAGGATAGTTCAGGTAGAAAGGAGAGGAGCCTAGAAGTAGGGGTGGTTGGGCAGGAGAAAATAGCTGTAACACTTCTCAACGCATTCTCTTTCTACATGTGGGGAAAAAACCAAACACAACAGGAGACCAAAACCGTAACCTGAATCTGACCTCCCTCACGCTGGTTGTATCATAAAACCACTGGGCTGAACTTTGGTCATTGCATCACTGACACATAGCAGTCTCAAAGCCCAGCCAAGCAACTACACCGTGATTTTTTTTTTCCCTTCACACACACTCAAGATGGTAGAGGCCGGCTAAGAATACAGCCTTTCAGAAGAAAAAACATGTCAATTTAATTGTCAGTTGGCTGGACTGCTTGTTATTCTTTTGACGTTTTGGTTCTGGGGTTGGTGGGGTTTTTTTTAATATTACTGCTCTGAAAAATGTGGATGTGATATAGCATTTAACCGGAACGTTAAGTGCCAAGGACGTATTTTTGTCTGTACCTCTTAGAAATGGAAATCAATACAGTAGTTAAAAACACTGAGGGTCATAAGGTGATCAGTTATGCAAAATATAAACCTTATCACCAACGTAACATGGCACTTGGAATGTTCATATAAAGATGTTCTTAAAATCTTAATAAACATCCTTGTACACAGGATGTGTGATTCATGGTTTACAAAGCGATAAGCACTAAAAGGGTCAAGTAACTCACCTAATATCACCCAGCGAGTCAAGATCAGGCTGAGATCAGAACTCAAGATCCTGGTTTTCCATGCTGATCTTTCTTACAACTGCACGTTACTCCAAGCGCTCAATGTCCTACCAATACCAAGCATTTCTGTTTCCACAAAATGGCTTATTTTTGTGCTGCACAGAAAAAGAGCCGGTGTGTTCAAAAGTGAGCATTCTAGCAATCACTTGCAAGCATAAAATGTAATTGCTGAGGCAGGACACAAAAGGATAGCTTCAACTAACAGAGAGATAAACTATCATTATCACTGATAATGATAAATGCCAAAAATCCCAGTCCATACCTCCATAATTAAATTGACTGTCCTTGCAGAAGGGAATAGAAGAGCACACTGAACATGCAGTCTTCCAAATCCCTTGGCTTCTGACAAAATGCCAATTGCCAATCAACACAGCAGCGGTGAGACTATCGATATCCTCGGGAGTTCACTCCAACACAGAAAGGCTCACGGGCCATTACAGACTCTACCTCTCAACTCAAGACATCTGCCCCCTCATCATAAGCATCCTGCCAGGCAGACCTGTTCCTGCCAGGTGTAGAAACACTCACCTGACCTTCACCCCATGCTCCCAACACTGGCACCGGAGAAAAATGACTTAAACCACTGGGGTGTGAATGTGAAACAGCTGAAGACTGCAATGCTTTGTAGCTTCAGGTGGAACTCGAAAGCAGCAACTCAAATGAACATCCTCCTCTGTGAAGAGGAAGCAATAATGCCATGACCTAAATGTGCATTCTGTGCACCAAACTTATTTATAGAGGAAGGGAAATAGCTTTGGGAAGAGAGATTCAAGTCACCAATCTTTGTTCACAGTATCAGTGTTTCATCCTCTACTGCGACACCACATGCTCGCAACATCTATATTTCTGATTCATGTATAATATGCAAGAATACTATAAGACCACATATATCTTACTTAATGCATATCTTAAGACTTGAGTTTGCCTTTAATCAAGAAAACACATTGGTTTACCTTGTTTTTAAATGAAATTTTTTAACTTGCTTGGCTGCAGCCACTGGAGTCCTATCTGATTGATGATTATCATTCAGCTATTTTTTCAGAATCCTAACCAGCTGGCCCTAGACCTACCATGGTACTTTGGTGCTGAACACCCACTTAAATAATTGAGCTCAAGGTGGTATGAGCCTGTATATTTTTGTGATCAGAGCCTAACTTCGTTTAACAAATGCCAGCACTAACAGGTTAATTTCCGACTTCAAAACCACAGTATTTTCTAGGCACGATCTGCCATGCACACTCGTGTGTATTAAAAAGAAGTTAATAGGATCATTGCCACAGATACAGAAATGAAATAAAACATCGCATGTAATGCCGTGGCAGAATAAATGCTGCACCCTTTTCGTACATCAGCCTAGAACTACCACACGCAGGCTCCACCAGGCCGGCACTGAGCCAAGCGATTATCCATCCTTTCGGTCACACGTGGATTCTCCGAGGATCAGCGTCTGGAACTCCACGTGCTTGTTCGATGTTCATCTGTGGTTAAAGATAATGAATTCAGATACAGTCACACTCAAAAGTGCCGATAAGGAGACACATCAAGGACAGTGCATGCCGTACAGCAAGACCTCAATCCAATACTCCAACGGGAGAGGCAGGGTCAGAAAGTAAAGCGAGATCTGATAAACTGGCCAAAATGGTTTAGCTGTAACAAGCAACTAGTGATCAAAAATTAACCGATTACGTGGTCCGTTATACGTCCGTGCTACCGGGCTCAGTTTTACATGGCTAATTCACAGGGCAAGTAAAAAGTTCCTCCTGCACCTTCTCCTCACCCGCCCACAGCTGTACGGGAGAAAACACGCGGCGCGGGAACTTCGTGTATTGCTGTGGCTTCCCCGGCAG